>NC_058089.1:36833728-36967449 GCF_014858855.1 Bufo gargarizans
CTCTGCTTCTTTCTCACTGCTCTCTTATCTTCATAGATCTGTAACTAATTCCAACAAAGGCAGCTCCCCCAGACCCCCAACTTAAGCTTAGTCCACCAATATCTCCATGTCAAACTGTTTTCATCATAGTGAGCATATAGTAAGATCTGAGAGGGTTCTTACATTTTGTTGGCAATTCTGCATTTGTTTTCTTCATAACTCTGTTGATAAAACAACAAAAACAATAGAAGCTCCCCCCCACAAATATTTCATCTCATCAACACTGGTAAACAATACAGTGAAATATGTGTATATAATAATAAAATTGTATATTTACCAAAGAACACCAGGTTCATAGCTATCCAGTGAAATCATATAGGGATCCTGACTATTGAACTGCACTGTTCAATGAATAAGAGAAGTAACCCCAAGCCCACTCCACAAAATGACCGTTTGGAAACATTGTTTCTAGGATGACATCGTACTTGCATTTTGTGGGAGCTTCCTTTCTCACCACATTGTCGAGCGGAGAGCCACTCTTGACAATGGATCTGAAAAATATCAAGCTGCAAAAGCTGTCTTTCTGCACTCACCTCATCTAAAAGAGAAACTGCAATGCACCTCTGCTTCTTCACTGCTCTCGCCATTATCCAGTCATAGATCTGTAACTAATTCCACTCTCCCCACACCCCAACTTAAGTAAGCTTAGTCCACCAACATCTCCATGTCAACTGTTTTCATCATAGTGAAGCATATAGTAAGATATGAGAGGGTTCTTACATTTCTGGTTGGCCATCCTGCGCTAAATTGAGTTTCCTTCATAACTCTGTTGATAAAACAACAAAAAAAGCAATAGAAGCTCCCCCCCCCCCCCACAAATATTTCATCTCATCAACACTGGTAAACAATTACAGTGAACTATGTGTATAATATAATAATTGTATATTTACCAAAGAACACAGGTTCATAGCTATCGCCAGTGAAATCATATAGGGATCCTGACTATTGAACTGCACTGTTCAGATGAATAAGAGAAGTAACCCCAAGCCCACTCCAAGCTAAATGACCGTTTGGAAACATTGTTTCTTAGGAATGACATCGTACTTGCATTTTGTGGGAGCTTCCTTTCTCAACCACATTGTCGAGCGGAGAGCCACTCTTGACAAATGGATCTGAAAAATATCAAGCTGCAAAAGCTGTCTTCTGCACTCACCTCATCTAAAAGAGAAACTGCAATGCACCTCTGCTTCTTCACTGCTCTCGCCATTATCCAGTCATAGATCTGTAACTAATTCCAACAAAGGATAGTCTCCCCAGACACCCCAACTTAAGCTTAGTCCACCAACATCTCCATGTCAAACTGTTTTCATCATAGTGAAGCATATAGTAAGATATGAGAGGGTTCTTACATTTCTGGTTGGCCATCCTGCGCTAAATTGAGTTTTCTTCATAACTCTGTTGATAAAACAACAAAAAAGCAATAGAAGCTCCCCCCCCCCCCCCCACAATATTTCATCTCATCAACACTGGTAAACAATTACAGTGAACTATGTGTATAATAATAATAATTGTATATTTACCAAAGAACACAGGTTCATAGCTATCGCCAGTGAAATCATATAGGGATCCTGACTATTGAACTGCACTGTTCAGATGAATAAGAGAAGTAACCCCAAGCCCACTCCAAGCTAAATGACCGTTTGGAAACATTGTTTCTTAGGAATGACATCGTACTTGCATTTTGTGGGAGCTTCCTTTCTCAACCACATTGTCGAGCGGAGAGCCACTCTTGACAAATGGATCTGAAAAATATCAAGCTGCAAAAGCTGTCTTCTGCACTCACCTCATCTAAAAGAGAAACTGCAATGCACCTCTGCTTCTTCACTGCTCTCGCCATTATCCAGTCATAGATCTGTAACTAATTCCAACAAAGGATAGTCTCCCCAGACACCCCAACTTAAGCTTAGTCCAGCAACATCTCCATGCCAAATTGTTTTCATCATAGCAAAATATATTGAGATATAAGAGGGTTCTTACATATTTTGATGGCTATCCTGCATTAGTTTTCTTCATAACTCTGCTGATAAAAAAGAATAAAGCAATACAACCCACCTCCCAAAAACATTTCATCAAATCAACGTACACTAGCAATTACTGTGAAATAGGTGTATATTAATTGTATATTTACCACAGAAAAAAAGGTTCCTAGCCATTGTCAGTGAAATCATACATGGTTGCTGTTGACTTGCACTGTTGAAATCAAGGAGAAGACAAGCGTCCACAACCCCACATGATAGAAAACACTGTTGCTCAACAACAATAGTGTATATTACTTGCATTTTGTGGGGGCTGCCTTTTTCAACCACATTGTCGAGCGGAGAGCCACTCTTGACAAATGGATCTGAAAAATATCAAGCTGGAAAAGCCGTTTTCTGCACTCACCTCATCTAAAAGAGAAACTGCAATGCACCTCTGCTTCTTCACTGCTCTCGCCATTGTCCTTTCATAGATCTGTAACTAATTCCAACAAAGGACATTCTCCCCAGACACCCCAACTTAAGCTTAGTCCACCAATATCTCCATGTCAAACTGTTTTCATCATAGTGAAACATATAGTAAGATATGAGAGGGTTCTTACATACTTTGATGGCAATTCTGCATTCGTTTTCTTCATAACTCTGTTGATAAAACAACAAAAAAGCAATAGAAGCTCCCCCCACAAATATTTAATCTTATCAACAAACACTGGTAAACAATTACAGTGAAATATGTGTATAATAATAATAATAATTGTATATTTACCAAAGAACACAGGTTCATAGCTATCGCCAGTGAAATCATATAGGGATCCTGACTATTGAACTGCACTGTTCAGATGAATAAGAGAAGTAACCCCAAGCCCACTCCAAGCTAAATGACCGTTTGCAAACATTGTTTCTTAGGAATGACATCGTACTTGCATTTTGTGGGAGCTGCCTTTCTCAACCACATTGTCGAGCGGAGAGCCACTCTTGACAAATGGATCTGAAAAATATCAAGCTGCAAAAGCTGTTTTCTGCACTCACCTCATCTAAAAGAAACTGCAATGCACCTCTGCTTCTTCACTGCTCTTGACATTATACAGTCATAGATCTGTAACTAATTCCAACAAAGGACAGTCTCCACAACTTAAGCTTAGTCCACCAACATCTCCATGTCAAACTGTTTTCATCGTAGTGAAGCATATAGTAAGATATGAGAGGGTTCTTACATTTCTGGTTGGCCATCCTGCGCTAAATCGAGTTTTCTTCATAACTCTGTTGATAAAACAACAAAAAAGCAACAGAAGCTCTCCCCCCCACAAATATTTCATCTCATCAACACTGGTAAACAATTACAGTGAAATATGTGTATAATAATAATAATAATTGTATATTTACCAAAGAACACAGGTTCATAGCTATCGCCAGTGAAATCATATAGGGATCCTGACTATTGAACTGCACTGTTCAGATGAATAAGAGAAGTATCCCCAACCCCACTCCAAGCTAAATGACCGTTTGGAAACATTGTTTCTTAGGAATGACATCGTACTTGCATTTTGTGGGAGCTGCCTTTCTCAACCACATTGTCGAGCGGAGAGCCACTCTTGACAAATGGATCTGAAAAATATCAAGCTGGAAAAGCCGTTTTCTGCACTCACCTCATCTAAAAGAAAAAACTGCAATGCACCTCTGCTTCTCCACTGCTCTCGCCATTATCCTTTCATAGATCTGTAACTAATTCCAACAAAGGACAGTCTCCCCAGACACCCCAACTTAAGCTTAGTCCACCAATATCTCCATGTCAAACTGTTTTCATCATAGTGAAACATATAGTAAGATATGAGAGGGTTCTTACATATTTTGTTGGCAATTCTGCATTAGTTTTCTTCATAACTCTGTTGATAAAACAACAAAAAAGCAATAGAAGCTCCCCCCCACAAATATTTCATCTCATCAACACTGGTAAACAATTACAGTGAAATATGTGTATAATAATAATAATAATAATAATTGTATATTTACCAAAGAACACAGGTTCATAGCTATTGCCAGTGAAATCATATAGGGATCCTGACTATTGAACTGCACTGTTCAGATGAATAAGAGAAGTAACCCCAAGCCCACTCCAAGCTAAATGACCGTTTGGAAACATTGTTTCTTAGGAATGACATCGTACTTGCATTTTGTGGGAGCTTCCTTTCTCAACCACATTGTCGAGCGGAGAGCCACTCTTGACAAATGGATCTGAAAAATATCAAGCTGCAAAAGCTGTCTTCTGCACTCACCTCATCTAAAAGAGAAACTGCAATGCACCTCTGCTTCTTCACTGCTCTCGCCATTATCCAGT
Source organism: Bufo gargarizans (assembly GCF_014858855.1). Lineage (NCBI taxonomy): Eukaryota > Metazoa > Chordata > Amphibia > Anura > Bufonidae > Bufo > Bufo gargarizans. The sequence continues at coordinate 36,838,079 of NC_058089.1, forward strand.
CATAGATCTGTAACTAATTCCAACAAAGGACAGTCTCCCCAGACACCCCAACTTAAGCTTAGTCCACCAACATCTCCATGTCAAACTGTTTTCATCATAGTGAAGCATATAGTAAGATATGAGAGGGTTCTTACATTTCTGGTTGGCCATCCTGCGCTAAATTGAGTTTTCTTCATAACTCTGTTGATAAAACAACAAAAAAAGCAATAGAAGCTCCCCCCCCCCCCACAAATATTTCATCTCATCAACACTGGTAAACAATTACAGTGAACTATGTGTATAATAATAATAATTGTATATTTACCAAAGAACACAGGTTCATAGCTATCGCCAGTGAAATCATATAGGGATCCTGACTATTGAACTGCACTGTTCAGATGAATAAGAGAAGTAACCCCAAGCCCACTCCAAGCTAAATGACCGTTTGGAAACATTGTTTCTTAGGAATGACATCGTACTTGCATTTTGTGGGAGCTTCCTTTCTCAACCACATTGTCGAGCGGAGAGCCACTCTTGACAAATGGATCTGAAAAATATCAAGCTGCAAAAGCCGTTTTCTGCACTCACCTCATCTAAAAGAGAAACTGCAATGCACCTCTGCTTCTTCACTGCTCTCGCCATTATCCAGTCATAGATCTGTAACTAATTCCAACAAAGGACAGTCTCCCCAACTTAAGCTTAGTCCAGCAACATCTCCATGCCAAATTGTTTTCATCATAGCAAAATATATTGAGATATAAGAGGGTTCTTACATATTTTGATGGCTATCCTGCATTAGTTTTCTTCATAACTCTGCTGATAAAAAAGAATAAAGCAATACAACCCACCTCCCAAAAACATTTCATCAAATCAACGTACACTAGCAATTACTGTGAAATAGGTGTATATTAATCGTATATTTACCACAGAAAAAAAGGTTCCTAGCCATTGTCAGTGAAATCATACATGGTTGCTGTTGACTTGCACTGTTGAAATCAAGGAGAAGACAAGCGTCCACAACCCCACATGATAGAAAACACTGTTGCTCAACAACAATAGTGTATATTACTTGCATTTTGTGGGGGCTGCCTTTTTCAACCACATTGTCGAGCGGAGAGCCACTCTTGACAAATGGATCTGAAAAATATCAAGCTGGAAAAGCCGTTTTCTGCACTCACCTCATCTAAAAGAGAAACTGCAATGCACCTCTGCTTCTTCACTGCTCTCGCCATTATCCTTTCATAGATCTGTAACTAATTCCAACAAAGGACATTCTCCCCAGACACCCCAACTTAAGCTTAGTCCACCAATATCTCCATGTCAAACTGTTTTCATCATAGTGAAACATATAGTAAGATATGAGAGGGTTCTTACATACTTTGATGGCAATTCTGCATTAGTTTTCTTCATAACTCTGTTGATAAAACAACAAAAAAGCAATAGAAGCTCCCCCCACAAATATTTCATCTTATCAACAAACACTGGTAAACAATAACAGTGAAATATGTGTATAATAATAATTGTATATTTACCAAAGAACACAGGTTCATAGCTATCGCCAGTGAAATCATATAGGGATCCTGACTATTGAACTGCACTGTTCAGATGAATAAGAGAAGTAACCCCAAGCCCACTCCAAGCTAAATGACCGTTTGCAAACATTGTTTCTTAGGAATGACATCGTACTTGCATTTTGTGGGAGCTGCCTTTCTCAACCACATTGTCGAGCGGAGAGCCACTCTTGACAAATGGATCTGAAAAATATCAAGCTGCAAAAGCTGTTTTCTGCACTCACCTCATCTAAAAGAAACTGCAATGCACCTCTGCTTCTTCACTGCTCTTGACATTATACAGTCATAGATCTGTAACTAATTCCAACAAAGGACAGTCTCCACAACTTAAGCTTAGTCCACCAACATCTCCATGTCAAACTGTTTTCATCGTAGTGAAGCATATAGTAAGATATGAGAGGGTTCTTACATTTCTGGTTGGCCATCCTGCGCTAAATCGAGTTTTCTTCATAACTCTGTTGATAAAACAACAAAAAAGCAATAGAAGCTCCCCCCCCCCCACAAATATTTCATCTCATCAACACTGGTAAACAATTACAGTGAAATATGTGTATAATAATAATAATAATTGTATATTTACCAAAGAACACAGGTTCATAGCTATCGCCAGTGAAATCATATAGGGATCCTGACTATTGAACTGCACTGTTCAGATGAATAAGAGAAGTAACCCCAAGCCCACTCCAAGCTAAATGACCGTTTGGAAACATTGTTTCTTAGGAATGACATCGTACTTGCATTTTGTGGGAGCTGCCTTTCTCAACCACATTGTCGAGCGGAGAGCCACTCTTGACAAATGGATCTGAAAAATATCAAGCTGCAAAAGCTGTCTTCTGCACTCACCTCATCTAAAAGAGAAACTGCAATGCACCTCTGCTTCTTCACTGCTCTCGCCATTATCCAGTCATAGATCTGTAACTAATTCCAACAAAGGATAGTCTCCCCAGACACCCCAACTTAAGCTTAGTCCACCAACATCTCCATGTCAAACTGTTTTCATCATAGTGAAGCATATAGTAAGATATGAGAGGGTTCTTACATTTCTGGTTGGCCATCCTGCGCTAAATTGAGTTTTCTTCATAACTCTGTTGATAAAACAACAAAAAAGCAATAGAAGCTCCCCCCCCCCCCCCCCCCACAAATATTTCATCTCATCAACACTGGTAAACAATTACAGTGAACTATGTGTATAATAATAATAATTGTATATTTACCAAAGAACACAGGTTCATAGCTATCGCCAGTGAAATCATATAGGGATCCTGACTATTGAACTGCACTGTTCAGATGAATAAGAGAAGTAACCCCAAGCCCACTCCAAGCTAAATGACCGTTTGGAAACATTGTTTCTTAGGAATGACATCGTACTTGCATTTTGTGGGAGCTTCCTTTCTCAACCACATTGTCGAGCGGAGAGCCACTCTTGACAAATGGATCTGAAAAATATCAAGCTGCAAAAGCTGTTTTCTGCACTCACCTCATCTAAAAGAGAAACTGCAATGCACCTCTGCTTCTTCACTGCTCTCGCCATTATACAGTCATAGATCTGTAACTAATTCCAACAAAGGACAGTCTCCCCAGACACCCCAACTTAAGCTTAGTCCAGCAACATCTCCATGCCAAATTGTTTTCATCATAGCAAAATATATTGAGATATAAGAGGGTTCTTACATATTTTGATGGCTATCCTGCATTAGTTTTCTTCATAACTCTGCTGATAAAAAAGAATAAAGCAATACAACCCACCTCCCAAAAACATTTCATCAAATCAACGTACACTAGCAATTACTGTGAAATAGGTGTATATTAATTGTATATTTACCACAGAAAAAAAGGTTCCTAGCCATTGTCAGTGAAATCATACATGGTTGCTGTTGACTTGCACTGTTGAAATCAAGGAGAAGACAAGCGTCCACAACCCCACATGATAGAAAACACTGTTGCTCAACAACAATAGTGTATATTACTTGCATTTTGTGGGGGCTGCCTTTTTCAACCACATTGTCGAGCGGAGAGCCACTCTTGACAAATGGATCTGAAAAATATCAAGCTGGAAAAGCCGTTTTCTGCACTCACCTCATCTAAAAGAGAAACTGCAATGCACCTCTGCTTCTTCACTGCTCTCGCCATTATCCTTTCATAGATCTGTAACTAATTCCAACAAAGGACATTCTCCCCAGACACCCCAACTTAAGCTTAGTCCACCAATATCTCCATGTCAAACTGTTTTCATCATAGTGAAACATATAGTAAGATATGAGAGGGTTCTTACATACTTTGATGGCAATTCTGCATTAGTTTTCTTCATAACTCTGTTGATAAAACAACAAAAAAGCAATAGAAGCTCCCCCCACAAATATTTCATCTTATCAACAAACACTGGTAAACAATTACAGTGAAATATGTGTATAATAATAATAATAATTGTATATTTACCAAAGAACACAGGTTCATAGCTATCGCCAGTGAAATCATATAGGGATCCTGACTATTGAACTGCACTGTTCAGATGAATAAGAGAAGTAACCCCAAGCCCACTCCAAGCTAAATGACCGTTTGCAAACATTGTTTCTTAGGAATGACATCGTACTTGCATTTTGTGGGAGCTTCCTTTCTCAACCACATTGTCGAGCGGAGAGCCACTCTTGACAAATGGATCTGAAAAATATCAAGCTGCAAAAGCTGTTTTCTGCACTCACCTCATCTAAAAGAAACTGCAATGCACCTCTGCTTCTTCACTGCTCTTGACATTATACAGTCATAGATCTGTAACTAATTCCAACAAAGGACAGTCTCCACAACTTAAGCTTAGTCCACCAACATCTCCATGTCAAACTGTTTTCATCGTAGTGAAGCATATAGTAAGATATGAGAGGGTTCTTACATTTCTGGTTGGCCATCCTGCGCTAAATCGAGTTTTCTTCATAACTCTGTTGATAAAACAACAAAAAAGCAACAGAAGCTCTCCCCCCCACAAATATTTCATCTCATCAACACTGGTAAACAATTACAGTGAAATATGTGTATAATAATAATAATAATAATTGTATATTTACCAAAGAACACAGGTTCATAGCTATTGCCAGTGAAATCATATAGGGATCCTGACTATTGAACTGCACTGTTCAGATGAATAAGAGAAGTAACCCCAAGCCCACTCCAAGCTAAATGACCGTTTGGAAACATTGTTTCTTAGGAATGACATCGTACTTGCATTTTGTGGGAGCTTCCTTTCTCAACCACATTGTCGAGCGGAGAGCCACTCTTGACAAATGGATCTGAAAAATATCAAGCTGCAAAAGCTGTCTTCTGCACTCACCTCATCTAAAAGAGAAACTGCAATGCACCTCTGCTTCTTCACTGCTCTCGCCATTATCCAGTCATAGATCTGTAACTAATTCCAACAAAGGACAGTCTCCCCAGACACCCCAACTTAAGCTTAGTCCACCAACATCTCCATGTCAAACTGTTTTCATCATAGTGAAGCATAAAGTAAGATATGAGAGGGTTCTTACATTTCTGGTTGGCCATCCTGCGCTAAATTGAGTTTTCTTCATAACTCTGTTGATAAAACAACAAAAAAGCAATAGAAGCCCCCCCCCCCCACAAATATTTCATCTCATCAACACTGGTAAACAATTACAGTGAACTATGTGTATAATAATAATAATAATAATTGTATATTTACCAAAGAACACAGGTTCATAGCTATCGCCAGTGAAATCATATAGGGATCCTGACTATTGAACTGCACTGTTCAGATGAATAAGAGAAGTAACCCCAAGCCCACTCCAAGCTAAATGACCGTTTGGAAACATTGTTTCTTAGGAATGACATCGTACTTGCATTTTGTGGGAGCTGCCTTTCTCAACCACATTGTCGAGCGGAGAGCCACTCTTGACAAATGGATCTGAAAAATATCAAGCTGCAAAAGCTGTTTTCTGCACTCACCTCATCTAAAAGAGAAACTGCAATGCACCTCTGCTTCTTCACTGCTCTCGCCATTATACAGTCATAGATCTGTAACTAATTCCAACAAAGGACAGTCTCCCCAGACACCCCAACTTAAGCTTAGTCCAGCAACATCTCCATGCCAAATTGTTTTCACCATAGCAAAATATATTGTGAGATATAAGAGGGTTCTTACATATTTTGATGGCTATCCTGCATTAGTTTTCTTCATAACTCTGCTGATAAAAAAGAATAAAGCAATACAACCCACCTCCCAAAAACATTTCATCTCATCAACAAACACCAGCAAACAATTACAGTGAAATATGTGTATAATAATGATTGTATATTTACCAGAGGGTTCCTATCTGGCCATTATCAGTGAAATCATACATGGTTGCTGTTGAATTTCACTGTTGAAATCAAGGAGAAGACAAGCGTCCACAACCCACATGATGGAAAACACTGTTGCTCAACAACAATAGTGTAGATTACTTGCATTTTCTGGGGGCTGCTTTCCTCAACCACTTTGTCTAGCGGAGAGCCACTCTTGACAAATGGATCTAAAAAATATCAAGCTGGAAAAGCCGTTTTCTGCACTCACCTCATCTAAAAGAGAAACTGCAATGCACCTCTGCTTCTTCACTGCTCTCGCCATTATACAGTCTTAGATCTGCAACTAATTTCAACAAAGGACAGTCTCCACAGACACCCAACTTAAGCTTAGTCCACAAACATCTCCATGTCAAACTGTTTTCATTACAGTGAAACATATAGTAAGATATGAGAGGGTTCTTACATATTTTGATGGCTATCCTGCATTAGTTTTCTTCATAACTCTGTTGATAAAACAACAAAAAAGCAACAGAAGCTCCCCCCACAAATATTTCATCTTATCAACAAACACTGGTAAACAATTACAGTGAAATATGTGTATAATAATAATTGTATATTTACCAAAGAACACAGGTTCATAGCATTCGCCAGTGAAATCATATAGGGATCCTGACTCTTGAACTGCACTGTTCAGATGAATAAGAGAAGTAACCCCAAGCCCACTCCAAGCTAAATGACCGTTTGGAAACATTGTTTCTTAGGAATGACATCGTACTTGCATTTTGTGGGAGCTTCCTTTCTCAACCACATTGTCGAGCGGAGAGCCACTCTTGACAAATGAATCTGAAAAATATCAAGCTGCAAAAGCTGTTTTCTGCACTCACCTCATCTAAAAGAGAAACTGCAATGCACCTCTGCTTCTTCACTGCTCTCGCCATTATACAGTCATAGATCTGTAACTAATTCCAACAAAGGACAGTCTCCCCAGACACCCCAACTTAAGCTTAGTCCAGCAACATCTCCATGCCAAATTGTTTTCACCATAGCAAAATATATTGTGAGATATAAGAGGGTTCTTACATATTTTGATGGCTATCCTGCATTAGTTTTCTTCATAACTCTGCTGATAAAAAAGAATAAAGCAATACAACCCACCTCCCAAAAACATTTCATCAAATCAACGTACACTAGCAATTACTGTGAAATAGGTGTATATTAATCGTATATTTACCACAGAAAAAAAGGTTCCTAGCCATTGTCAGTGAAATCATACATGGTTGCTGTTGACTTGCACTGTTGAAATCAAGGAGAAGACAAGCGTCCACAACCCCACATGATAGAAAACACTGTTGCTCAACAACAATAGTGTATATTACTTGCATTTTGTGGGGGCTGCCTTTTTCAACCACATTGTCGAGCGGAGAGCCACTCTTGACAAATGGATCTGAAAAATATCAAGCTGGAAAAGCCGTTTTCTGCACTCACCTCATCTAAAAGAGAAACTGCAATGCACCTCTGCTTCTTCACTGCTCTCGCCATTATCCTTTCATAGATCTGTAACTAATTCCAACAAAGGACATTCTCCCCAGACACCCCAACTTAAGCTTAGTCCACCAATATCTCCATGTCAAACTGTTTTCATCATAGTGAAACATATAGTAAGATATGAGAGGGTTCTTACATACTTTGATGGCAATTCTGCATTAGTTTTCTTCATAACTCTGTTGATAAAACAACAAAAAAGCAATAGAAGCTCCCCCCACAAATATTTCATCTTATCAACAAACACTGGTAAACAATAACAGTGAAATATGTGTATAATAATAATTGTATATTTACCAAAGAACACAGGTTCATAGCTATCGCCAGTGAAATCATATAGGGATCCTGACTATTGAACTGCACTGTTCAGATGAATAAGAGAAGTAACCCCAAGCCCACTCCAAGCTAAATGACCGTTTGCAAACATTGTTTCTTAGGAATGACATCGTACTTGCATTTTGTGGGAGCTGCCTTTCTCAACCACATTGTCGAGCGGAGAGCCACTCTTGACAAATGGATCTGAAAAATATCAAGCTGCAAAAGCTGTTTTCTGCACTCACCTCATCTAAAAGAAACTGCAATGCACCTCTGCTTCTTCACTGCTCTTGACATTATACAGTCATAGATCTGTAACTAATTCCAACAAAGGACAGTCTCCACAACTTAAGCTTAGTCCACCAACATCTCCATGTCAAACTGTTTTCATCGTAGTGAAGCATATAGTAAGATATGAGAGGGTTCTTACATTTCTGGTTGGCCATCCTGCGCTAAATCGAGTTTTCTTCATAACTCTGTTGATAAAACAACAAAAAAGCAATAGAAGCTCCCCCCCCCCACAAATATTTCATCTCATCAACACTGGTAAACAATTACAGTGAAATATGTGTATAATAATAATAATAATTGTATATTTACCAAAGAACACAGGTTCATAGCTATCGCCAGTGAAATCATATAGGGATCCTGACTATTGAACTGCACTGTTCAGATGAATAAGAGAAGTAACCCCAAGCCCACTCCAAGCTAAATGACCGTTTGGAAACATTGTTTCTTAGGAATGACATCGTACTTGCATTTTGTGGGAGCTGCCTTTCTCAACCACATTGTCGAGCGGAGAGCCACTCTTGACAAATGGATCTGAAAAATATCAAGCTGCAAAAGCTGTCTTCTGCACTCACCTCATCTAAAAGAGAAACTGCAATGCACCTCTGCTTCTTCACTGCTCTCGCCATTATCCAGTCATAGATCTGTAACTAATTCCAACAAAGGATAGTCTCCCCAGACACCCCAACTTAAGCTTAGTCCACCAACATCTCCATGTCAAACTGTTTTCATCATAGTGAAGCATATAGTAAGATATGAGAGGGTTCTTACATTTCTGGTTGGCCATCCTGCGCTAAATTGAGTTTTCTTCATAACTCTGTTGATAAAACAACAAAAAAGCAATAGAAGCTCCCCCCCCCCCCCCCCACAAATATTTCATCTCATCAACACTGGTAAACAATTACAGTGAACTATGTGTATAATAATAATAATTGTATATTTACCAAAGAACACAGGTTCATAGCTATCGCCAGTGAAATCATATAGGGATCCTGACTATTGAACTGCACTGTTCAGATGAATAAGAGAAGTAACCCCAAGCCCACTCCAAGCTAAATGACCGTTTGGAAACATTGTTTCTTAGGAATGACATCGTACTTGCATTTTGTGGGAGCTTCCTTTCTCAACCACATTGTCGAGCGGAGAGCCACTCTTGACAAATGGATCTGAAAAATATCAAGCTGCAAAAGCTGTCTTCTGCACTCACCTCATCTAAAAGAGAAACTGCAATGCACCTCTGCTTCTTCACTGCTCTCGCCATTATCCAGTCATAGATCTGTAACTAATTCCAACAAAGGATAGTCTCCCCAGACACCCCAACTTAAGCTTAGTCCACCAACATCTCCATGTCAAACTGTTTTCATCATAGTGAAGCATATAATAAGATATGAGAGGGTTCTTACATTTCTGGTTGGCCATCCTGCGCTAAATTGAGTTTTCTTCATAACTCTGTTGATAAAACAACAAAAAAGCAATAGAAGCTCCCCCCCCCCCCCCACAAATATTTCATCTCATCAACACTGGTAAACAATTACAGTGAACTATGTGTATAATAATAATAATAATAATTGTATATTTACCAAAGAACACAGGTTCATAGCTATCGCCAGTGAAATCATATAGGGATCCTGACTATTGAACTGCACTGTTCAGATGAATAAGAGAAGTAACCCCAAGCCCACTCCAAGCTAAATGACCGTTTGGAAACATTGTTTCTTAGGAATGACATCGTACTTGCATTTTGTGGGAGCTTCCTTTCTCAACCACATTGTCGAGCGGAGAGCCACTCTTGACAAATGGATCTAAAAAATATCAAGCTGGAAAAGCCGTTTTCTGCACTCACCTCATCTAAAAGAGAAACAGCAATGCACCTCTGCTTCTTCACTGCTCTCGCCATTATCCTTTCATAGATCTGTAACTAATTTCAACAAAGGACAGTCTCCCCAACTTAAGCCTAGTCCAGCAACATCTCCATGTCAAACTGTTTTCATTACAGTGAAACATATAGTAAGATATGAGAGGGTTCTTACATATTTTGATGGCTATCCTGCATTCGTTTTCTTCATAACTCTGTTGATAAAAACAACAAAAGAGCAACAGAAGCTCTCCCCCCACAACCATTTCATCTCATCAACAAACACCAGCAAACAATTACAGTGAAATATGTGTATAATAATGATTGTATATTTACCAAAGGGTTCCTATCTGGCCATTATCAGTGAAATCATACATGGTTGCTGTTGAATTTCACTGTTGAAATCAAGGAGAAGACAAGCGTCCACAACCCACATGATGGAAAACACTGTTGCTCAACAACAATAGTGTAGATTACTTGCATTTTCTGGGGGCTGCTTTCCTCAACCACTTTGTCTAGCGGAGAGCCACTCTTAAAAAATGGATCTAAAAAATATCAAGCTGGAAAAGCCGTTTTCTGCACTCACCTCATCTAAAAGAGAAACTGCAATGCACCTCTGCTTCTTCACTGCTCTCGCCATTGTCCTTTCATAGATCTGTAACTAATTCCAACAAAGGACATTCTCCCCAGACACCCCAACTTAAGCTTAGTCCACCAATATCTCCATGTCAAACTGTTTTCATCATAGTGAAACATATAGTAAGATATGAGAGGGTTCTTACATACTTTGATGGCAATTCTGCATTCGTTTTCTTCATAACTCTGTTGATAAAACAACAAAAAAGCAATAGAAGCTCCCCCCACAAATATTTAATCTTATCAACAAACACTGGTAAACAATTACAGTGAAATATGTGTATAATAATAATAATAATTGTATATTTACCAAAGAACACAGGTTCATAGCTATCGCCAGTGAAATCATATAGGGATCCTGACTATTGAACTGCACTGTTCAGATGAATAAGAGAAGTAACCCCAAGCCCACTCCAAGCTAAATGACCGTTTGCAAACATTGTTTCTTAGGAATGACATCGTACTTGCATTTTGTGGGAGCTGCCTTTCTCAACCACATTGTCGAGCGGAGAGCCACTCTTGACAAATGGATCTGAAAAATATCAAGCTGCAAAAGCTGTTTTCTGCACTCACCTCATCTAAAAGAAACTGCAATGCACCTCTGCTTCTTCACTGCTCTTGACATTATACAGTCATAGATATGTAACTAATTCCAACAAAGGACAGTCTCCACAACTTAAGCTTAGTCCACCAACATCTCCATGTCAAACTGTTTTCATCGTAGTGAAGCATATAGTAAGATATGAGAGGGTTCTTACATTTCTGGTTGGCCATCCTGCGCTAAATCGAGTTTTCTTCATAACTCTGTTGATAAAACAACAAAAAAGCAACAGAAGCTCTCCCCCCCACAAATATTTCATCTCATCAACACTGGTAAACAATTACAGTGAAATATGTGTATAATAATAATAATTGTATATTTACCAAAGAACACAGGTTCATAGCTATCGCCAGTGAAATCATATAGGGATCCTGACTATTGAACTGCACTGTTCAGATGAATAAGAGAAGGATCCCCAACCCCACTCCAAGCTAAATGACCGTTTGGAAACATTGTTTCTTAGGAATGACATCGTACTTGCATTTTGTGGGGAGCTGCCTTTCTCAACCACATTGTCGAGCGGAGAGCCACTCTTGACAAATGGATCTGAAAAATATCAAGCTGGAAAAGCCGTTTTCTGCACTCACCTCATCTAAAAGAGAAAACTGCAATGCACCTCTGCTTCTCCACTGCTCTCGCCATTATCCTTTCATAGATCTGTAACTAATTCAACAAAGGACAGTCTCCCCAGACACCCCAACTTAAGCTTAGTCCACCAATATCTCCATGTCAAACTGTTTTCATCATAGTGAAACATATAGTAAGATATGAGAGGGTTCTTACATATTTTGATGGCTAATTCTGCATTAGTTTTCTTCATAACTCTGTTGATAAAACAACAAAAAAGCAATAGAAGCTCCCCCCCACAAATATTTCATCTCATCAACACTGGTAAACAATTACAGTGAAATATGTGTATAATAATAATAATAATAATTGTATATTTACCAAAGAACACAGGTTCATAGCTATTGCCAGTGAAATCATATAGGGATCCTGACTATTGAACTGCACTGTTCAGATGAATAAGAGAAGTAACCCCAAGCCCACTCCAAGCTAAATGACCGTTTGGAAACATTGTTTCTTAGGAATGACATCGTACTTGCATTTTGTGGGAGCTTCCTTTCTCAACCACATTGTCGAGCGGAGAGCCACTCTTGACAAATGGATCTGAAAAATATCAAGCTGCAAAAGCTGTCTTCTGCACTCACCTCATCTAAAAGAGAAACTGCAATGCACCTCTGCTTCTTCACTGCTCTCGCCATTATCCAGTCATAGATCTGTAACTAATTCCAACAAAGGACAGTCTCCCCAGACACCCCAACTTAAGCTTAGTCCACCAACATCTCCATGTCAAACTGTTTTCATCATAGTGAAGCATATAGTAAGATATGAGAGGGTTCTTACATTTCTGGTTGGCCATCCTGCGCTAAATTGAGTTTTCTTCATAACTCTGTTGATAAAACAACAAAAAAGCAATAGAAGCTCCCCCCCCCCCACAAATATTTCATCTCATCAACACTGGTAAACAATTACAGTGAACTATGTGTATAATAATAATAATTGTATATTTACCAAAGAACACAGGTTCATAGCTATCGCCAGTGAAATCATATAGGGATCCTGACTATTGAACTGCACTGTTCAGATGAATAAGAGAAGTATCCCCAACCCCACTCCAAGCTAAATGACCGTTTGGAAACATTGTTTCTTAGGAATGACATCGTACTTGCATTTTGTGGGAGCTGCCTTTCTCAACCACATTGTCGAGCGGAGAGCCACTCTTGACAAATGGATCTGAAAAATATCAAGCTGGAAAAGCCGTTTTCTGCACTCACCTCATCTAAAAGAGAAACAGCAATGCCACCTCTGCTTCTTCACTGCTCTCGCCATTATCTACAGTAGATCTGCTAACTAATTTCAACAAAGGACAGTCTCCCAGACACCCACTTAAGCTAGTCCAGCAACATCTCCATGTCAAACTGTTTTCATTACAGTGAAACATATAGTAAGATATGAGAGGGTTCTTACATATTTTGATGGCTATCCTGCATTAGTTTTCTTCATAACTCTGTTGATAAAACAACAAAAGAGCAACAGAAGCCCCCGCCCCACACAAACATTTTATTTCATCACAGTGAATTATGTGTAGAATAATAATTGTATATTTACCAAAGAACACAGGTTCATAGCATTCGCCAGTGAAATCATATAGGGATTCTGACTCTTGAACTGCACTGTTCAGAAGAATAAGAAGGGACCTCAACCCTACTCCAAGCTAAATGACCATTGTTTCTTAGGAATGACATCGTACTTGCATTTTGTGGGAGCTTCCTTTCTCAACCACATTGTCGAGCGGAGAGCCACTCTTGACAAATGGATCTGAAAAATATCAAGCTGCAAAAGCTGTCTTCTGCACTCACCTCATCTAAAAGAGAAACTGCAATGCACCTCTGCTTCTTCACTGCTCTCGCCATTATCCAGTCATAGATCTGTAACTAATTCCAACAAAGGACAGTCTCCCCAGACACCCCAACTTAAGCTTAGTCCACCAACATCTCCATGTCAAACTGTTTTCATCATAGTGAAGCATATAGTAAGATATGAGAGGGTTCTTACATTTCTGGTTGGCCATCCTGCGCTAAATTGAGTTTTCTTCATAACTCTGTTGATAAAACAACAAAAAAAGCAATAGAAGCTCCCCCCCCCCCCCACAAATATTTCATCTCATCAACACTGGTAAACAATTACAGTGAACTATGTGTATAATAATAATAATTGTATATTTACCAAAGAACACAGGTTCATAGCATTCGCCAGTGAAATCATATAGGGATTCTGACTCTTGAACTGCACTGTTCAGAAGAATAAGAAGGGACCTCAACCCCACTCCAAGCTAAATGACCGTTTGGAAACATTGTTTCTTAGGAATGACATCGTACTTGCATTTTGTGGGGGCTGCTTTCCTCAACCACTTTGTCTAGCGGAGAGCCACTCTTGACAAATGGATCTAAAAAATATCAAGCTGGAAAAGCCGTTTTCTGCACTCACCTCATCTAAAAGAGAAACAGCAATGCACCTCTGCTTCTTCACTGCTCTCGCCATTATCCTTTCATAGATCTGTAACTAATTTCAACAAAGGACAGTCTCCCCAACTTAAGCCTAGTCCAGCAACATCTCCATGTCAAACTGTTTTCATTACAGTGAAACATATAGTAAGATATGAGAGGGTTCTTACATATTTTGATGGCTATCCTGCATTAGTTTTCTTCATAACTCTGTTGATAAAACAACAAAAGAGCAACAGAAGCCTCCTCCCAAAAACATTTCATCAAATCAACGTACACTAGCAATTACTGTGAAATAGGTGTATATTAATCGTATATTTACCACAGAAAAAAAGGTTCCTAGCCATTGTCAGTGAAATCATACATGGTTGCTGTTGACTTGCACTGTTGAAATCAAGGAGAAGACAAGCGTCCACAACCCCACATGATAGAAAACACTGTTGCTCAACAACAATAGTGTATATTACTTGCATTTTGTGGGGGCTGCCTTTTTCAACCACATTGTCGAGCGGAGAGCCACTCTTGACAAATGGATCTAAAAAATATCAAGCTGGAAAAGCCGTTTTCTGCACTCACCTCATCTAAAAGAGAAACTGCAATGCACCTCTGCTTCTTCACTGCTCTCGCCATTATCCTTTCATAGATCTGTAACTAATTCCAACAAAGGACAGTCTCCCCAGACACCCCAACTTAAGCTTAGTCCACCAATATCTCCATGTCAAACTGTTTTCATCATAGTGAAACATATAGTAAGATATGAGAGGGTTCTTACATATTTTGATGGCTATCCTGCATTAGTTTTCTTCATAACTCTGTTGATAAAACAACAAAAGAGCAACAGAAGCCCCCGCCCCACACAAACATTTTATTTCATCACAGTGAATTATGTGTAGAATAATAATTGTATATTTACCAAAGAACACAGGTTCATAGCATTCGCCAGTGAAATCATATAGGGATTCTGACTCTTGAACTGCACTGTTCAGAAGAATAAGAAGGGACCTCAACCCTACTCCAAGCTAAATGACCATTGTTTCTTAGGAATGACATCGTACTTGCATTTTGTGGGGGCTGCTTTCCTCAACCACTTTGTCTAGTGGAGAGCCACTCTTGACAAATGGATCTAAAAAATATCAAGCTGGAAAAGCCGTTTTCTGCACTCACCTCATCTAAAAGAGAAACAGCAATGCACCTCTGCTTCTTCACTGCTCTCGCCATTATCCTTTCATAGATCTGTAACTAATTTCAACAAAGGACAGTCTCCACAACTTAAGCTTAGTCCACCAACATCTCCATGTCAAACTGTTTTCATCGTAGTGAAGCATATAGTAAGATATGAGAGGGTTCTTACATTTCTGGTTGGCCATCCTGCGCTAAATCGAGTTTTCTTCATAACTCTGTTGATAAAACAACAAAAAAGCAATAGAAGCTCCCCCCCCCCACAAATATTTCATCTCATCAACACTGGTAAACAATTACAGTGAAATATGTGTATAATAATAATAATAATTGTATATTTACCAAAGAACACAGGTTCATAGCTATCGCCAGTGAAATCATATAGGGATCCTGACTATTGAACTGCACTGTTCAGATGAATAAGAGAAGTAACCCCAAGCCCACTCCAAGCTAAATGACCGTTTGGAAACATTGTTTCTTAGGAATGACATCGTACTTGCATTTTGTGGGAGCTGCCTTTCTCAACCACATTGTCGAGCGGAGAGCCACTCTTGACAAATGGATCTGAAAAATATCAAGCTGCAAAAGCTGTCTTCTGCACTCACCTCATCTAAAAGAGAAACTGCAATGCACCTCTGCTTCTTCACTGCTCTCGCCATTATCCAGTCATAGATCTGTAACTAATTCCAACAAAGGATAGTCTCCCCAGACACCCCAACTTAAGCTTAGTCCACCAACATCTCCATGTCAAACTGTTTTCATCATAGTGAAGCATATAGTAAGATATGAGAGGGTTCTTACATTTCTGGTTGGCCATCCTGCGCTAAATTGAGTTTTCTTCATAACTCTGTTGATAAAACAACAAAAAAGCAATAGAAGCTCCCCCCCCCCCCCCCACAAATATTTCATCTCATCAACACTGGTAAACAATTACAGTGAACTATGTGTATAATAATAATAATTGTATATTTACCAAAGAACACAGGTTCATAGCTATCGCCAGTGAAATCATATAGGGATCCTGACTATTGAACTGCACTGTTCAGATGAATAAGAGAAGTAACCCCAAGCCCACTCCAAGCTAAATGACCGTTTGGAAACATTGTTTCTTAGGAATGACATCGTACTTGCATTTTGTGGGAGCTTCCTTTCTCAACCACATTGTCGAGCGGAGAGCCACTCTTGACAAATGGATCTGAAAAATATCAAGCTGCAAAAGCTGTCTTCTGCACTCACCTCATCTAAAAGAGAAACTGCAATGCACCTCTGCTTCTTCACTGCTCTCGCCATTATCCAGTCATAGATCTGTAACTAATTCCAACAAAGGATAGTCTCCCCAGACACCCCAACTTAAGCTTAGTCCACCAACATCTCCATGTCAAACTGTTTTCATCATAGTGAAGCATATAATAAGATATGAGAGGGTTCTTACATTTCTGGTTGGCCATCCTGCGCTAAATTGAGTTTTCTTCATAACTCTGTTGATAAAACAACAAAAAAGCAATAGAAGCTCCCCCCCCCCCCCCACAAATATTTCATCTCATCAACACTGGTAAACAATTACAGTGAACTATGTGTATAATAATAATAATAATAATTGTATATTTACCAAAGAACACAGGTTCATAGCTATCGCCAGTGAAATCATATAGGGATCCTGACTATTGAACTGCACTGTTCAGATGAATAAGAGAAGTAACCCCAAGCCCACTCCAAGCTAAATGACCGTTTGGAAACATTGTTTCTTAGGAATGACATCGTACTTGCATTTTGTGGGAGCTTCCTTTCTCAACCACATTGTCGAGCGGAGAGCCACTCTTGACAAATGGATCTGAAAAATATCAAGCTGCAAAAGCTGTCTTCTGCACTCACCTCATCTAAAAGAGAAACTGCAATGCACCTCTGCTTCTTCACTGCTCTCGCCATTATCCAGTCATAGATCTGTAACTAATTCCAACAAAGGATAGTCTCCCCAGACACCCCAACTTAAGCTTAGTCCAGCAACATCTCCATGCCAAATTGTTTTCATCATAGCAAAATATATTGAGATATAAGAGGGTTCTTACATATTTTGATGGCTATCCTGCATTAGTTTTCTTCATAACTCTGCTGATAAAAAAGAATAAAGCAATACAACCCACCTCCCAAAAACATTTCATCAAATCAACGTACACTAGCAATTACTGTGAAATAGGTGTATATTAATTGTATATTTACCACAGAAAAAAAGGTTCCTAGCCATTGTCAGTGAAATCATACATGGTTGCTGTTGACTTGCACTGTTGAAATCAAGGAGAAGACAAGCGTCCACAACCCCACATGATAGAAAACACTGTTGCTCAACAACAATAGTGTATATTACTTGCATTTTGTGGGGGCTGCCTTTTTCAACCACATTGTCGAGCGGAGAGCCACTCTTGACAAATGGATCTGAAAAATATCAAGCTGGAAAAGCCGTTTTCTGCACTCACCTCATCTAAAAGAGAAACTGCAATGCACCTCTGCTTCTTCACTGCTCTCGCCATTGTCCTTTCATAGATCTGTAACTAATTCCAACAAAGGACATTCTCCCCAGACACCCCAACTTAAGCTTAGTCCACCAATATCTCCATGTCAAACTGTTTTCATCATAGTGAAACATATAGTAAGATATGAGAGGGTTCTTACATACTTTGATGGCAATTCTGCATTCGTTTTCTTCATAACTCTGTTGATAAAACAACAAAAAAGCAATAGAAGCTCCCCCCACAAATATTTAATCTTATCAACAAACACTGGTAAACAATTACAGTGAAATATGTGTATAATAATAATAATAATTGTATATTTACCAAAGAACACAGGTTCATAGCTATCGCCAGTGAAATCATATAGGGATCCTGACTATTGAACTGCACTGTTCAGATGAATAAGAGAAGTAACCCCAAGCCCACTCCAAGCTAAATGACCGTTTGCAAACATTGTTTCTTAGGAATGACATCGTACTTGCATTTTGTGGGAGCTGCCTTTCTCAACCACATTGTCGAGCGGAGAGCCACTCTTGACAAATGGATCTGAAAAATATCAAGCTGCAAAAGCTGTTTTCTGCACTCACCTCATCTAAAAGAAACTGCAATGCACCTCTGCTTCTTCACTGCTCTTGACATTATACAGTCATAGATCTGTAACTAATTCCAACAAAGGACAGTCTCCACAACTTAAGCTTAGTCCACCAACATCTCCATGTCAAACTGTTTTCATCGTAGTGAAGCATATAGTAAGATATGAGAGGGTTCTTACATTTCTGGTTGGCCATCCTGCGCTAAATCGAGTTTTCTTCATAACTCTGTTGATAAAACAACAAAAAAGCAACAGAAGCTCTCCCCCCCACAAATATTTCATCTCATCAACACTGGTAAACAATTACAGTGAAATATGTGTATAATAATAATAATTGTATATTTACCAAAGAACACAGGTTCATAGCTATCGCCAGTGAAATCATATAGGGATCCTGACTATTGAACTGCACTGTTCAGATGAATAAGAGAAGTATCCCCAACCCCACTCCAAGCTAAATGACCGTTTGGAAACATTGTTTCTTAGGAATGACATCGTACTTGCATTTTGTGGGAGCTGCCTTTCTCAACCACATTGTCGAGCGGAGAGCCACTCTTGACAAATGGATCTGAAAAATATCAAGCTGGAAAAGCCGTTTTCTGCACTCACCTCATCTAAAAGAAAAAACTGCAATGCACCTCTGCTTCTCCACTGCTCTCGCCATTATCCTTTCATAGATCTGTAACTAATTCCAACAAAGGACAGTCTCCCCAGACACCCCAACTTAAGCTTAGTCCACCAATATCTCCATGTCAAACTGTTTTCATCATAGTGAAACATATAGTAAGATATGAGAGGGTTCTTACATATTTTGTTGGCAATTCTGCATTAGTTTTCTTCATAACTCTGTTGATAAAACAACAAAAAAGCAATAGAAGCTCCCCCCCACAAATATTTCATCTCATCAACACTGGTAAACAATTACAGTGAAATATGTGTATAATAATAATAATAATAATAATTGTATATTTACCAAAGAACACAGGTTCATAGCTATTGCCAGTGAAATCATATAGGGATCCTGACTATTGAACTGCACTGTTCAGATGAATAAGAGAAGTAACCCCAAGCCCACTCCAAGCTAAATGACCGTTTGGAAACATTGTTTCTTAGGAATGACATCGTACTTGCATTTTGTGGGAGCTTCCTTTCTCAACCACATTGTCGAGCGGAGAGCCACTCTTGACAAATGGATCTGAAAAATATCAAGCTGCAAAAGCTGTCTTCTGCACTCACCTCATCTAAAAGAGAAACTGCAATGCACCTCTGCTTCTTCACTGCTCTCGCCATTATCCAGTCATAGATCTGTAACTAATTCCAACAAAGGACAGTCTCCCCAGACACCCCAACTTAAGCTTAGTCCACCAACATCTCCATGTCAAACTGTTTTCATCATAGTGAAGCATATAGTAAGATATGAGAGGGTTCTTACATTTCTGGTTGGCCATCCTGCGCTAAATTGAGTTTTCTTCATAACTCTGTTGATAAAACAACAAAAAAAGCAATAGAAGCTCCCCCCCCCCCACAAATATTTCATCTCATCAACACTGGTAAACAATTACAGTGAACTATGTGTATAATAATAATAATTGTATATTTACCAAAGAACACAGGTTCATAGCTATCGCCAGTGAAATCATATAGGGATCCTGACTATTGAACTGCACTGTTCAGATGAATAAGAGAAGTATCCCCAACCCCACTCCAAGCTAAATGACCGTTTGGAAACATTGTTTCTTAGGAATGACATCGTACTTGCATTTTGTGGGAGCTGCCTTTCTCAACCACATTGTCGAGCGGAGAGCCACTCTTGACAAATGGATCTGAAAAATATCAAGCTGGAAAAGCCGTTTTCTGCACTCACCTCATCTAAAAGAAAAAACTGCAATGCACCTCTGCTTCTCCACTGCTCTCGCCATTATCCTTTCATAGATCTGTAACTAATTCCAACAAAGGACAGTCTCCCCAGACACCCCAACTTAAGCTTAGTCCACCAATATCTCCATGTCAAACTGTTTTCATCATAGTGAAACATATAGTAAGATATGAGAGGGTTCTTACATATTTTGTTGGCAATTCTGCATTAGTTTTCTTCATAACTCTGTTGATAAAACAACAAAAAAGCAATAGAAGCTCCCCCCCACAAATATTTCATCTCATCAACACTGGTAAACAATTACAGTGAAATATGTGTATAATAATAATAATAATAATAATTGTATATTTACCAAAGAACACAGGTTCATAGCTATTGCCAGTGAAATCATATAGGGATCCTGACTATTGAACTGCACTGTTCAGATGAATAAGAGAAGTAACCCCAAGCCCACTCCAAGCTAAATGACCGTTTGGAAACATTGTTTCTTAGGAATGACATCGTACTTGCATTTTGTGGGAGCTTCCTTTCTCAACCACATTGTCGAGCGGAGAGCCACTCTTGACAAATGGATCTGAAAAATATCAAGCTGCAAAAGCTGTCTTCTGCACTCACCTCATCTAAAAGAGAAACTGCAATGCACCTCTGCTTCTTCACTGCTCTCGCCATTATCCAGTCATAGATCTGTAACTAATTCCAACAAAGGACAGTCTCCCCAGACACCCCAACTTAAGCTTAGTCCACCAACATCTCCATGTCAAACTGTTTTCATCATAGTGAAGCATATAGTAAGATATGAGAGGGTTCTTACATTTCTGGTTGGCCATCCTGCGCTAAATTGAGTTTTCTTCATAACTCTGTTGATAAAACAACAAAAAAAGCAATAGAAGCTCCCCCCCCCCCCCCACAAATATTTCATCTCATCAACACTGGTAAACAATTACAGTGAACTATGTGTATAATAATAATAATTGTATATTTACCAAAGAACACAGGTTCATAGCTATCGCCAGTGAAATCATATAGGGATCCTGACTATTGAACTGCACTGTTCAGATGAATAAGAGAAGTAACCCCAAGCCCACTCCAAGCTAAATGACCGTTTGGAAACATTGTTTCTTAGGAATGACATCGTACTTGCATTTTGTGGGAGCTTCCTTTCTCAACCACATTGTCGAGCGGAGAGCCACTCTTGACAAATGGATCTGAAAAATATCAAGCTGCAAAAGCCGTTTTCTGCACTCACCTCATCTAAAAGAGAAACTGCAATGCACCTCTGCTTCTTCACTGCTCTCGCCATTATCCAGTCATAGATCTGTAACTAATTCCAACAAAGGACAGTCTCCCCAACTTAAGCTTAGTCCAGCAACATCTCCATGCCAAATTGTTTTCATCATAGCAAAATATATTGAGATATAAGAGGGTTCTTACATATTTTGATGGCTATCCTGCATTAGTTTTCTTCATAACTCTGCTGATAAAAAAGAATAAAGCAATACAACCCACCTCCCAAAAACATTTCATCAAATCAACGTACACTAGCAATTACTGTGAAATAGGTGTATATTAATCGTATATTTACCACAGAAAAAAAGGTTCCTAGCCATTGTCAGTGAAATCATACATGGTTGCTGTTGACTTGCACTGTTGAAATCAAGGAGAAGACAAGCGTCCACAACCCCACATGATAGAAAACACTGTTGCTCAACAACAATAGTGTATATTACTTGCATTTTGTGGGGGCTGCCTTTTTCAACCACATTGTCGAGCGGAGAGCCACTCTTGACAAATGGATCTGAAAAATATCAAGCTGGAAAAGCCGTTTTCTGCACTCACCTCATCTAAAAGAGAAACTGCAATGCACCTCTGCTTCTTCACTGCTCTCGCCATTATCCTTTCATAGATCTGTAACTAATTCCAACAAAGGACATTCTCCCCAGACACCCCAACTTAAGCTTAGTCCACCAATATCTCCATGTCAAACTGTTTTCATCATAGTGAAACATATAGTAAGATATGAGAGGGTTCTTACATACTTTGATGGCAATTCTGCATTAGTTTTCTTCATAACTCTGTTGATAAAACAACAAAAAAGCAATAGAAGCTCCCCCCACAAATATTTCATCTTATCAACAAACACTGGTAAACAATAACAGTGAAATATGTGTATAATAATAATTGTATATTTACCAAAGAACACAGGTTCATAGCTATCGCCAGTGAAATCATATAGGGATCCTGACTATTGAACTGCACTGTTCAGATGAATAAGAGAAGTAACCCCAAGCCCACTCCAAGCTAAATGACCGTTTGCAAACATTGTTTCTTAGGAATGACATCGTACTTGCATTTTGTGGGAGCTGCCTTTCTCAACCACATTGTCGAGCGGAGAGCCACTCTTGACAAATGGATCTGAAAAATATCAAGCTGCAAAAGCTGTTTTCTGCACTCACCTCATCTAAAAGAAACTGCAATGCACCTCTGCTTCTTCACTGCTCTTGACATTATACAGTCATAGATCTGTAACTAATTCCAACAAAGGACAGTCTCCACAACTTAAGCTTAGTCCACCAACATCTCCATGTCAAACTGTTTTCATCGTAGTGAAGCATATAGTAAGATATGAGAGGGTTCTTACATTTCTGGTTGGCCATCCTGCGCTAAATCGAGTTTTCTTCATAACTCTGTTGATAAAACAACAAAAAAGCAATAGAAGCTCCCCCCCCCCCACAAATATTTCATCTCATCAACACTGGTAAACAATTACAGTGAAATATGTGTATAATAATAATAATAATAATTGTATATTTACCAAAGAACACAGGTTCATAGCTATCGCCAGTGAAATCATATAGGGATCCTGACTATTGAACTGCACTGTTCAGATGAATAAGAGAAGTAACCCCAAGCCCACTCCAAGCTAAATGACCGTTTGGAAACATTGTTTCTTAGGAATGACATCGTACTTGCATTTTGTGGGAGCTGCCTTTCTCAACCACATTGTCGAGCGGAGAGCCACTCTTGACAAATGGATCTGAAAAATATCAAGCTGCAAAAGCTGTCTTCTGCACTCACCTCATCTAAAAGAGAAACTGCAATGCACCTCTGCTTCTTCACTGCTCTCGCCATTATCCAGTCATAGATCTGTAACTAATTCCAACAAAGGATAGTCTCCCCAGACACCCCAACTTAAGCTTAGTCCACCAACATCTCCATGTCAAACTGTTTTCATCATAGTGAAGCATATAGTAAGATATGAGAGGGTTCTTACATTTCTGGTTGGCCATCCTGCGCTAAATTGAGTTTTCTTCATAACTCTGTTGATAAAACAACAAAAAAGCAATAGAAGCTCCCCCCCCCCCCCCCCCCCACAAATATTTCATCTCATCAACACTGGTAAACAATTACAGTGAACTATGTGTATAATAATAATAATTGTATATTTACCAAAGAACACAGGTTCATAGCTATCGCCAGTGAAATCATATAGGGATCCTGACTATTGAACTGCACTGTTCAGATGAATAAGAGAAGTAACCCCAAGCCCACTCCAAGCTAAATGACCGTTTGGAAACATTGTTTCTTAGGAATGACATCGTACTTGCATTTTGTGGGAGCTTCCTTTCTCAACCACATTGTCGAGCGGAGAGCCACTCTTGACAAATGGATCTGAAAAATATCAAGCTGCAAAAGCTGTTTTCTGCACTCACCTCATCTAAAAGAGAAACTGCAATGCACCTCTGCTTCTTCACTGCTCTCGCCATTATACAGTCATAGATCTGTAACTAATTCCAACAAAGGACAGTCTCCCCAGACACCCCAACTTAAGCTTAGTCCAGCAACATCTCCATGCCAAATTGTTTTCATCATAGCAAAATATATTGAGATATAAGAGGGTTCTTACATATTTTGATGGCTATCCTGCATTAGTTTTCTTCATAACTCTGCTGATAAAAAAGAATAAAGCAATACAACCCACCTCCCAAAAACATTTCATCAAATCAACGTACACTAGCAATTACTGTGAAATAGGTGTATATTAATTGTATATTTACCACAGAAAAAAAGGTTCCTAGCCATTGTCAGTGAAATCATACATGGTTGCTGTTGACTTGCACTGTTGAAATCAAGGAGAAGACAAGCGTCCACAACCCCACATGATAGAAAACACTGTTGCTCAACAACAATAGTGTATATTACTTGCATTTTGTGGGGGCTGCCTTTTTCAACCACATTGTCGAGCGGAGAGCCACTCTTGACAAATGGATCTGAAAAATATCAAGCTGGAAAAGCCGTTTTCTGCACTCACCTCATCTAAAAGAGAAACTGCAATGCACCTCTGCTTCTTCACTGCTCTCGCCATTATCCTTTCATAGATCTGTAACTAATTCCAACAAAGGACATTCTCCCCAGACACCCCAACTTAAGCTTAGTCCACCAATATCTCCATGTCAAACTGTTTTCATCATAGTGAAACATATAGTAAGATATGAGAGGGTTCTTACATACTTTGATGGCAATTCTGCATTAGTTTTCTTCATAACTCTGTTGATAAAACAACAAAAAAGCAATAGAAGCTCCCCCCACAAATATTTCATCTTATCAACAAACACTGGTAAACAATTACAGTGAAATATGTGTATAATAATAATAATAATTGTATATTTACCAAAGAACACAGGTTCATAGCTATCGCCAGTGAAATCATATAGGGATCCTGACTATTGAACTGCACTGTTCAGATGAATAAGAGAAGTAACCCCAAGCCCACTCCAAGCTAAATGACCGTTTGCAAACATTGTTTCTTAGGAATGACATCGTACTTGCATTTTGTGGGAGCTTCCTTTCTCAACCACATTGTCGAGCGGAGAGCCACTCTTGACAAATGGATCTGAAAAATATCAAGCTGCAAAAGCTGTTTTCTGCACTCACCTCATCTAAAAGAAACTGCAATGCACCTCTGCTTCTTCACTGCTCTTGACATTATACAGTCATAGATCTGTAACTAATTCCAACAAAGGACAGTCTCCACAACTTAAGCTTAGTCCACCAACATCTCCATGTCAAACTGTTTTCATCGTAGTGAAGCATATAGTAAGATATGAGAGGGTTCTTACATTTCTGGTTGGCCATCCTGCGCTAAATCGAGTTTTCTTCATAACTCTGTTGATAAAACAACAAAAAAGCAACAGAAGCTCTCCCCCCCACAAATATTTCATCTCATCAACACTGGTAAACAATTACAGTGAAATATGTGTATAATAATAATAATAATAATTGTATATTTACCAAAGAACACAGGTTCATAGCTATTGCCAGTGAAATCATATAGGGATCCTGACTATTGAACTGCACTGTTCAGATGAATAAGAGAAGTAACCCCAAGCCCACTCCAAGCTAAATGACCGTTTGGAAACATTGTTTCTTAGGAATGACATCGTACTTGCATTTTGTGGGAGCTTCCTTTCTCAACCACATTGTCGAGCGGAGAGCCACTCTTGACAAATGGATCTGAAAAATATCAAGCTGCAAAAGCTGTCTTCTGCACTCACCTCATCTAAAAGAGAAACTGCAATGCACCTCTGCTTCTTCACTGCTCTCGCCATTATCCAGTCATAGATCTGTAACTAATTCCAACAAAGGACAGTCTCCCCAGACACCCCAACTTAAGCTTAGTCCACCAACATCTCCATGTCAAACTGTTTTCATCATAGTGAAGCATAAAGTAAGATATGAGAGGGTTCTTACATTTCTGGTTGGCCATCCTGCGCTAAATTGAGTTTTCTTCATAACTCTGTTGATAAAACAACAAAAAAGCAATAGAAGCCCCCCCCCCCCCCACAAATATTTCATCTCATCAACACTGGTAAACAATTACAGTGAACTATGTGTATAATAATAATAATAATAATTGTATATTTACCAAAGAACACAGGTTCATAGCTATCGCCAGTGAAATCATATAGGGATCCTGACTATTGAACTGCACTGTTCAGATGAATAAGAGAAGTAACCCCAAGCCCACTCCAAGCTAAATGACCGTTTGGAAACATTGTTTCTTAGGAATGACATCGTACTTGCATTTTGTGGGAGCTGCCTTTCTCAACCACATTGTCGAGCGGAGAGCCACTCTTGACAAATGGATCTGAAAAATATCAAGCTGCAAAAGCTGTTTTCTGCACTCACCTCATCTAAAAGAGAAACTGCAATGCACCTCTGCTTCTTCACTGCTCTCGCCATTATACAGTCATAGATCTGTAACTAATTCCAACAAAGGACAGTCTCCCCAGACACCCCAACTTAAGCTTAGTCCAGCAACATCTCCATGCCAAATTGTTTTCACCATAGCAAAATATATTGTGAGATATAAGAGGGTTCTTACATATTTTGATGGCTATCCTGCATTAGTTTTCTTCATAACTCTGCTGATAAAAAAGAATAAAGCAATACAACCCACCTCCCAAAAACATTTCATCAAATCAACGTACACTAGCAATTACTGTGAAATAGGTGTATATTAATCGTATATTTACCACAGAAAAAAAGGTTCCTAGCCATTGTCAGTGAAATCATACATGGTTGCTGTTGACTTGCACTGTTGAAATCAAGGAGAAGACAAGCGTCCACAACCCCACATGATAGAAAACACTGTTGCTCAACAACAATAGTGTATATTACTTGCATTTTGTGGGGGCTGCCTTTTTCAACCACATTGTCGAGCGGAGAGCCACTCTTGACAAATGGATCTGAAAAATATCAAGCTGGAAAAGCCGTTTTCTGCACTCACCTCATCTAAAAGAGAAACTGCAATGCACCTCTGCTTCTTCACTGCTCTCGCCATTATCCTTTCATAGATCTGTAACTAATTCCAACAAAGGACATTCTCCCCAGACACCCCAACTTAAGCTTAGTCCACCAATATCTCCATGTCAAACTGTTTTCATCATAGTGAAACATATAGTAAGATATGAGAGGGTTCTTACATACTTTGATGGCAATTCTGCATTAGTTTTCTTCATAACTCTGTTGATAAAACAACAAAAAAGCAATAGAAGCTCCCCCCACAAATATTTCATCTTATCAACAAACACTGGTAAACAATTACAGTGAAATATGTGTATAATAATAATTGTATATTTACCAAAGAACACAGGTTCATAGCTATCGCCAGTGAAATCATATAGGGATCCTGACTATTGAACTGCACTGTTCAGATGAATAAGAGAAGTAACCCCAAGCCCACTCCAAGCTAAATGACCGTTTGGAAACATTGTTTCTTAGGAATGACATCGTACTTGCATTTTGTGGGAGCTTCCTTTCTCAACCACATTGTCGAGCGGAGAGCCACTCTTGACAAATGAATCTGAAAAATATCAAGCTGCAAAAGCTGTTTTCTGCACTCACCTCATCTAAAAGAGAAACTGCAATGCACCTCTGCTTCTTCACTGCTCTCGCCATTATACAGTCATAGATCTGTAACTAATTCCAACAAAGGACAGTCTCCCCAGACACCCCAACTTAAGCTTAGTCCAGCAACATCTCCATGCCAAATTGTTTTCACCATAGCAAAATATATTGTGAGATATAAGAGGGTTCTTACATATTTTGATGGCTATCCTGCATTAGTTTTCTTCATAACTCTGCTGATAAAAAAGAATAAAGCAATACAACCCACCTCCCAAAAACATTTCATCAAATCAACGTACACTAGCAATTACTGTGAAATAGGTGTATATTAATCGTATATTTACCACAGAAAAAAAGGTTCCTAGCCATTGTCAGTGAAATCATACATGGTTGCTGTTGACTTGCACTGTTGAAATCAAGGAGAAGACAAGCGTCCACAACCCCACATGATAGAAAACACTGTTGCTCAACAACAATAGTGTATATTACTTGCATTTTGTGGGGGCTGCCTTTTTCAACCACATTGTCGAGCGGAGAGCCACTCTTGACAAATGGATCTGAAAAATATCAAGCTGGAAAAGCAGTTTTCTGCACTCACCTCATCTAAAAGAGAAACTGCAATGCACCTCTGCTTCTTCACTGCTCTCGCCATTATCCTTTCATAGATCTGTAACTAATTCCAACAAAGGACATTCTCCCCAGACACCCCAACTTAAGCTTAGTCCACCAATATCTCCATGTCAAACTGTTTTCATCATAGTGAAACATATAGTAAGATATGAGAGGGTTCTTACATACTTTGATGGCAATTCTGCATTAGTTTTCTTCATAACTCTGTTGATAAAACAACAAAAAAGCAATAGAAGCTCCCCCCACAAATATTTCATCTTATCAACAAACACTGGTAAACAATTACAGTGAAAAGGAGATTTTTGTATAACTTACCAGTTAAATCTCTTTCTCGCTCTTCCTTGGGGGACACAGACCTTGGGTATAGCTCAGCTCCCTAGGAGGCGTGACACTAAGTAAAACTGTTAAGCCCCTCCTCCATCAGCTATACCCTCAGCCTGGAGATAGAGGCTACCAGTTGCGTGTCCAAGTAGTGAAAGGATAACAACCAATAACGGAAACAACCAGCCAGCAACCCAACGGGGCGCCAGACCATAACCCTGTAACCAAACACAGAAGGGTGGGTGCTGTGTCCCCCAAGGAAGAGCGAGAAAGAGATTTAACTGGTAAGTTATACAAAAATCTCCTTTTCTCGCCCATTTTCCTTGGGGGACACAGACCTTGGGACGTTCAAGAGCAGTCCAAGAAGGGAGGGACCACAAACCCAAGGCGGAACACCACCAGAGCATCAGGAAACCGCTGCCTGCAAAACCAGGCGGCCCAAAGCAGCATCCGCTGATGCATGCGTATGCACCCTATAGAACTTTGTGAAAGTGTGCAGAGAGGACCAAGTGGCTGCTTTGCACAACTGTTCAGCCGAGGCCCGATGCCTCTGCGCCCAGGAAGCTCCGACTGCTCTGGTGGAATGAGCAGTGACGCCGAAAGGCGGAGGTCTGCCCTTGGCTCGATAAGCCTCAGACACCGCCAGTTTAATGAAACGGGCAATAGCCACCTTGGAGACCGCCAACCCTTTGCGCGAACCCTCCGGAACCACAAACAGGGAGTCCGTGCGCCGAAAGGACCCGGTGACCTCCAAGTAAATCCTCAACGCCCTGACCACATCCAGACGGTGCAGTTCCCGTTCTCTGGGGTGGGAAGGAGAGGGACAGAGCGACGGAAGGACGATGTCCTCATTGATGTGAAAGGCGGAGACCACCTTTGGCAGGAAAGTCGGGACAGGCCGAAGCACAACCTTATCCTGGTGGAAGATCAGGAAAGGTTCGGAGCAAGAAAGAGCCGCTAACTCCGACACCCGTCGGAGAGACGTGACGGCCACAAGAAAGATGACCTTGCAGGACAGAAGGCGAAGGGAGACCTCCCGTAAAGGCTCGAAGGGGGCTGATTGGAGCGCCGAGAGCACCACATTCAGGTCCCAGGAATGAACTGGAGGGCGGTACGGCGGAACAGAGTGAGCCACCCCTTGTAAAAAGGTCTTAATTGGCCCTAGAGGGGCCAGGGGACGCTGGAGAAGAATAGACAGCGCCGAAATCTGACCCTTCAGAGAACTGAGGCACAGCCCCAGGTCCAGACCCGACTGGAGGAAGGACAGGATTGTGGGAAGAGAAAACCGGAGAGGTAGGATGCTCCGGGACTCACAGAACCCCAGATAGGACCTCCAAACCCGATAGTAGATCCTAGAGGATACGGGCTTACGAGCCCGGATCATGGTGCGGACTACGTCCGCGGAGAAACCCCGTCGCGTTAAGACGGCGGTCTCAATAGCCACGCCGTCAAACGTAGCGAGCCTAAATGCTCGTGGAAGATCGGTCCCTGAGAGAGAAGGTCTTCCCTGGAGGGCAGTGGCCACGGTGCGTCTGCCAACAGCATCATTAGGTCGGCGTACCAAGACCGGCGGGGCCAATCCGGGGCGATTAGAATCGCGGGGACGCCCTCTGCCGCGATCCTCCGAAGAACCCGTGGCAGGAGGGGAAAAGGAGGAAAGACGTACAGAAGGGAGAATTCGCGCCACGGAAGGACGAGCGCGTCGGCGCCGTATGCCTTCGGGTCCCGTGCCCTGGCCAGGTATAGGGGGACCTTGTGGTTGAATTTGGAGGCCATGAGGTCCACGTCGGGGCGACCCCAGCGAAGACAAAGGGCTTCGAACACCTCTGGGTGCAGGGACCATTCTCCCGGGTCGATGGTGGACCGGCTGAGGAAATCCGCCGCCCAGTTGTCCACCCCCGGGATGTAAATCGCAGATAAGGCCGGCACGTGCGTCTCCGCCCAGAGGAGAATGAGGGTCACCTCTTGCATCGCTGCGAGTGCCTCCCTGATGGTTTATGTATGCCACAGCCGTGGCATTGTCCGATTGGATCCGAACAGGGTGGCCCCTCAGCAGATGGGTCCAGTGTCTGAGGGACAAAAGAATCGCCCTCAGTTCCAGAATATTGATTGGAAGTCTGGACTCCGATAGAGACCAAACGCCCTGGACGGACCGGGGAGGGAAAACCCCCCCCCCCCACCCCCGTAAGCTGGCATCTGTGGTAATCACCAGCCAGTTCAGTGGACGGAAGGACTTCCCCCTTAGAGGGATATGCAACCACCAGCCGAGGGAAGCCCGAGCCAGAAGAAAGGTCCTGTCCAGACTCCTCGGTGATTTGTCCCAGGCCGACAGAATTGCCCTCTGAAAGGTGCAGGATCGGAATTGTGCGAACGGCACCGCTTCGAAACAGGCAACCATCTTTCCCAACAACCGCATGCTGGATCTGAGGGAAGGGCGGTGATGACGGAGGAGACTGCGAACCGACCCGCGAAGGGCCAGACGCTTGTCCGACGGAAGGCGGACCTCCGCCAACTCTGTATCCAGGAGCATCCCCAGGAAGATCAGCCGTCTGGAGGGGGTAAGGGAAGATTTGGGGTGGTTGATAATCCAACCGAACCGCGTCAGGGTCTCCAGAGTGAGTTCCACACTGCGGGATGTCTGAGAGAAGGAGGGTGCCTTGACCAGGATGTCGTCCAAGTATGGGAGAAGAAAAACACTTCTTGAACGTAGAAGGGCCAAGACAGGGGCCAGGACCTTGGTGAACACTCGAGGAGCCGTCGCCAGACCAAAGGGAAGGGCGACGAATTGGAAGTGATCGTCCCCCACCGCGAAGCGCAGGAAGCGGTGATGACATGGAGCAACCGGAACGTGGAGGTATGCATCCTGAATGTCAATTGAGGCCATGAAATCCCCTCTTTCCAGGGAGGCCACTGCGGACCTGAGAGACTCCATCCGGAATCTCTGCAGTCGGAGAAAACGGTTCAGGCGTTTTAGGTCCAAGATCGGACGCACTGAGCCTTCCTTCTTGGGAACCACAAAGAGGTTCGAGTAGAACCCCCTGAACCTTTCCGTCGGAGGCATCAGCGTGTATGGGAAAAACCTTGGAGGCCTGTTTGGGGCGGAGAAAGGACACGCCGGCCTGTTCAGAGCTGGGGGGGTCATCGTGTAGCTGAAAGGTATCACGGATGCTAGTGACAAGATGCCCCACCGCGGACGCCAATTTGGACGGAAGCTCTGAGTCCATGTCCACGTCCGAATCAGCCAGTCCTCCCTCAGAAAGCGTATCCCTTTGAGAGGATAGACTTGACTGAGCTCGCACGCATGGCGGAGAGAGCGAAGCATCTGGAGAAGATGTGCGCTCAACCCTTGAACGTTTCTGAGTATGCCGGGCCCTGGAAGATTCGCTGGGAGGCAGGGAACCAGTGGGGGCGGCAGAAACGGTAGTCCCAGCGGGTGCGACAGGGATTGTGGCAGCCTGCGGGAGAGGCGGTCTATCCACGAGACGGCCCACTACGTGTGTAAGGCTTTCCACCGCCTGAGACAGAGACCTAGCCCAGTCAGGGGGTTCAGAGGCACCGGGGGGCGCAGCGGGAAGCGGGCCCTGCACCGGGGCCTGACATGCAAGGCAATGCGGCTCAGATTGCCCCCGCGGAAAAAGTTCCTTACAGGCGGTACAGGCATGGTACCAGGGTTTGGGGGCACCTGTGGGATCTGACATGCTGAAGTGTGGTTGTACTCTAATATAGAGACCACAAAGGGTTATAGCAGCTATGACCAGGAGGGTTAGGAGAGGGTTAACTGTCCTACCAGTGCCTCAGAAGAACGTCAGGAGATGGCCCAGATCAGCAGCAGCAGAGAAGCAGTGAACAGCAGTGAGCAGCAGAGAGCAGCAGAGAGCGCCCACAGAAGCCGAGCGATGTACACAGGAGGTTAGAGTCCCCCACCGTGTCCCAGCTTCCTGTCAGGAGTGAGGAAGCGCGGGAAACCTCAGCAGAAAGCGCGGGGAACAAGCTCCGCCCCCTCCAGCGCTTGAAATGTCTCCTGTGAAGGAGAACGTAGCTCCGCCCCCAAAATGACGCGCGCGTAAGCCCCGCCCCCTGCCGGGACCGCTAAGCCCCGCCCCCCGTTCTCGGCGGGAAGGGGGAGAGAGAGAAGAGAAAAATGGAGTCAGCCCCGAATGAGGGGGAGGGGGGGGGAGAAAGATAGCAGCGTGGGGGGGGGAACGGCGTGGGGGTGCTGAGGATGCTGCTGTGCTGCATTGTCCTGCAGATGAGCGCTCAGAATGAGCGACCACGGGTGCCCCCCTTACCCAGAGGGGTAGATGCTGCAGATAGGGACGGGGTATGGGCTGGAATAGCCATCTCACCGTGCGACGTCTTCACCCTCAGTCCTTTCCAGCAGGGTCGCCCCTTCAGCCACTGGCACCGTAGTGGCAGGAAGCTGGAAGAGGGGCTTGGCGTGCGGGCGACCCCCTAGCTGGCGGGATGTAGGGGAGCCATTGCTGCCCAGATCCTCCTATTGCTTCTGTGGGGGAGGCAGCAGTGCAGATAAGTTGGCACTGGCGCAGCTCAACCCCGGGAGAGCAGAGAGGTCTAATGCGTCTCTGGTATCCCTAGGAAAAAATAAAATAACAAAATTAGAAGAAAAAGTAAAAATAACAAGGAGAAAACAGCCCTGCAGTAGCAGGGAGTGTCTTGCCTCCTTGGACACTAAGCTAAAACTGGTAGCCTCTATCTCCAGGCTGAGGGTATAGCTGATGGAGGAGGGGCTTAACAGTTTTACTTAGTGTCACGCCTCCTAGGGAGCTGAGCTATACCCAAGGTCTGTGTCCCCCAAGGAAAATGGGCGAGAAATATGTGTATAATAATAATAATAATTGTATATTTACCAAAGAACACAGGTTCATAGCTATCGCCAGTGAAATCATATAGGGATCCTGACTATTGAACTGCACTGTTCAGATGAATAAGAGAAGTAACCCCAAGCCCACTCCAAGCTAAATGACCGTTTGCAAACATTGTTTCTTAGGAATGACATCGTACTTGCATTTTGTGGGAGCTTCCTTTCTCAACCACATTGTCGAGCGGAGAGCCACTCTTGACAAATGGATCTGAAAAATATCAAGCTGCAAAAGCTGTTTTCTGCACTCACCTCATCTAAAAGAAACTGCAATGCACCTCTGCTTCTTCACTGCTCTTGACATTATACAGTCATAGATCTGTAACTAATTCCAACAAAGGACAGTCTCCACAACTTAAGCTTAGTCCACCAACATCTCCATGTCAAACTGTTTTCATCGTAGTGAAGCATATAGTAAGATATGAGAGGGTTCTTACATTTCTGGTTGGCCATCCTGCGCTAAATCGAGTTTTCTTCATAACTCTGTTGATAAAACAACAAAAAAGCAACAGAAGCTCTCCCCCCCACAAATATTTCATCTCATCAACACTGGTAAACAATTACAGTGAAATATGTGTATAATAATAATAATAATTGTATATTTACCAAAGAACACAGGTTCATAGCTATCGCCAGTGAAATCATATAGGGATCCTGACTATTGAACTGCACTGTTCAGATGAATAAGAGAAGTATCCCCAACCCCACTCCAAGCTAAATGACCGTTTGGAAACATTGTTTCTTAGGAATGACATCGTACTTGCATTTTGTGGGAGCTGCCTTTCTCAACCACATTGTCGAGCGGAGAGCCACTCTTGACAAATGGATCTGAAAAATATCAAGCTGGAAAAGCCGTTTTCTGCACTCACCTCATCTAAAAGAAAAAACTGCAATGCACCTCTGCTTCTCCACTGCTCTCGCCATTATCCTTTCATAGATCTGTAACTAATTCCAACAAAGGACAGTCTCCCCAGACACCCCAACTTAAGCTTAGTCCACCAATATCTCCATGTCAAACTGTTTTCATCATAGTGAAACATATAGTAAGATATGAGAGGGTTCTTACATATTTTGTTGGCAATTCTGCATTAGTTTTCTTCATAACTCTGTTGATAAAACAACAAAAAAGCAATAGAAGCTCCCCCCCACAAATATTTCATCTCATCAACACTGGTAAACAATTACAGTGAAATATGTGTATAATAATAATAATAATTGTAT
The DNA here is from genome assembly GCF_014858855.1 of Bufo gargarizans. Taxonomy (NCBI): domain Eukaryota; kingdom Metazoa; phylum Chordata; class Amphibia; order Anura; family Bufonidae; genus Bufo; species Bufo gargarizans. The sequence goes on from NC_058089.1 coordinate 36,872,833, forward strand.
ATTTACCAAAGAACACAGGTTCATAGCTATCGCCAGTGAAATCATATAGGGATCCTGACTATTGAACTGCACTGTTCAGATGAATAAGAGAAGTATCCCCAACCCCACTCCAAGCTAAATGACCGTTTGGAAACATTGTTTCTTAGGAATGACATCGTACTTGCATTTTGTGGGAGCTTCCTTTCTCAACCACATTGTCGAGCGGAGAGCCACTCTTGACAAATGAATCTGAAAAATATCAAGCTGCAAAAGCTGTTTTCTGCACTCACCTCATCTAAAAGAGAAACTGCAATGCACCTCTGCTTCTTCACTGCTCTCGCCATTATACAGTCATAGATCTGTAACTAATTCCAACAAAGGACAGTCTCCCCAGACACCCCAACTTAAGCTTAGTCCAGCAACATCTCCATGCCAAATTGTTTTCACCATAGCAAAATATATTGTGAGATATAAGAGGGTTCTTACATATTTTGATGGCTATCCTGCATTAGTTTTCTTCATAACTCTGCTGATAAAAAAGAATAAAGCAATACAACCCACCTCCCAAAAACATTTCATCAAATCAACGTACACTAGCAATTACTGTGAAATAGGTGTATATTAATCGTATATTTACCACAGAAAAAAAGGTTCCTAGCCATTGTCAGTGAAATCATACATGGTTGCTGTTGACTTGCACTGTTGAAATCAAGGAGAAGACAAGCGTCCACAACCCCACATGATAGAAAACACTGTTGCTCAACAACAATAGTGTATATTACTTGCATTTTGTGGGGGCTGCCTTTTTCAACCACATTGTCGAGCGGAGAGCCACTCTTGACAAATGGATCTGAAAAATATCAAGCTGGAAAAGCCGTTTTCTGCACTCACCTCATCTAAAAGAGAAACTGCAATGCACCTCTGCTTCTTCACTGCTCTCGCCATTATCCTTTCATAGATCTGTAACTAATTCCAACAAAGGACATTCTCCCCAGACACCCCAACTTAAGCTTAGTCCACCAATATCTCCATGTCAAACTGTTTTCATCATAGTGAAACATATAGTAAGATATGAGAGGGTTCTTACATACTTTGATGGCAATTCTGCATTAGTTTTCTTCATAACTCTGTTGATAAAACAACAAAAAAGCAATAGAAGCTCCCCCCACAAATATTTCATCTTATCAACAAACACTGGTAAACAATTACAGTGAAATATGTGTATAATAATAATAATAATTGTATATTTACCAAAGAACACAGGTTCATAGCTATCGCCAGTGAAATCATATAGGGATCCTGACTATTGAACTGCACTGTTCAGATGAATAAGAGAAGTAACCCCAAGCCCACTCCAAGCTAAATGACCGTTTGGAAACATTGTTTCTTAGGAATGACATCGTACTTGCATTTTGTGGGAGCTTCCTTTCTCAACCACATTGTCGAGCGGAGAGCCACTCTTGACAAATGGATCTGAAAAATATCAAGCTGCAAAAGCTGTTTTCTGCACTCACCTCATCTAAAAGAGAAACTGCAATGCACCTCTGCTTCTTCACTGCTCTCGCCATTATACAGTCATAGATCTGTAACTAATTCCAACAAAGGACAGTCTCCCCAGACACCCCAACTTAAGCTTAGTCCACCAACATGTCCATGTCAAACTGTTTTCATCATAGTGAAGCATATAGTAAGATATGAGAGGGTTCTTACATTTCTGGTTGGCCATCCTGCGCTAAATTGAGTTTTCTTCATAACTCTGTTGATAAAACAACAAAAAAGCAATAGAAGCTCCCCCCCACAAATATTTCATCTCATCAACACTGGTAAACAATTACAGTGAACTATGTGTATAATAATAATAATAATAATAATAGTATATTTACCAAAGAACACAGGTTCATAGCTATCGCCAGTGAAATCATATAGGGATCCTGACTATTGAACTGCACTGTTCAGATGAATAAGAGAAGTAACCCCAAGCCCACTCCAAGCTAAATGACCGTTTGGAAACATTGTTTCTTAGGAATGACATCGTACTTGCATTTTGTGGGAGCTGCCTTTCTCAACCACATTGTCGAGCGGAGAGCCACTCTTGACAAATGGATCTGAAAAATATCAAGCTGCAAAAGCTGTTTTCTGCACTCACCTCATCTAAAAGAGAAACTGCAATGCACCTCTGCTTCTTCACTGCTCTCGCCATTATACAGTCATAGATCTGTAACTAATTCCAACAAAGGACAGTCTCCCCAGACACCCCAACTTAAGCTTAGTCCAGCAACATCTCCATGCCAAATTGTTTTCACCATAGCAAAATATATTGTGAGATATAAGAGGGTTCTTACATATTTTGATGGCTATCCTGCATTAGTTTTCTTCATAACTCTGCTGATAAAAAAGAATAAAGCAATACAACCCACCTCCCAAAAACATTTCATCAAATCAACGTACACTAGCAATTACTGTGAAATAGGTGTATATTAATCGTATATTTACCACAGAAAAAAAGGTTCCTAGCCATTGTCAGTGAAATCATACATGGTTGCTGTTGACTTGCACTGTTGAAATCAAGGAGAAGACAAGCGTCCACAACCCCACATGATAGAAAACACTGTTGCTCAACAACAATAGTGTATATTACTTGCATTTTGTGGGGGCTGCCTTTTTCAACCACATTGTCGAGCGGAGAGCCACTCTTGACAAATGGATCTGAAAAATATCAAGCTGGAAAAGCAGTTTTCTGCACTCACCTCATCTAAAAGAGAAACTGCAATGCACCTCTGCTTCTTCACTGCTCTCGCCATTATCCTTTCATAGATCTGTAACTAATTCCAACAAAGGACATTCTCCCCAGACACCCCAACTTAAGCTTAGTCCACCAATATCTCCATGTCAAACTGTTTTCATCATAGTGAAACATATAGTAAGATATGAGAGGGTTCTTACATACTTTGATGGCAATTCTGCATTAGTTTTCTTCATAACTCTGTTGATAAAACAACAAAAAAGCAATAGAAGCTCCCCCCACAAATATTTCATCTTATCAACAAACACTGGTAAACAATTACAGTGAAATATGTGTATAATAATAATAATAATTGTATATTTACCAAAGAACACAGGTTCATAGCTATCGCCAGTGAAATCATATAGGGATCCTGACTATTGAACTGCACTGTTAAGATGAATAAGAGAAGTAACCCCAAGCCCACTCCAAGCTAAATGACCGTTTGGAAACATTGTTTCTTAGGAATGACATCGTACTTGCATTTTGTGGGAGCTTCCTTTCTCAACCACATTGTCGAGCGGAGAGCCACTCTTGACAAATGGATCTGAAAAATATCAAGCTGCAAAAGCTGTTTTCTGCACTCACCTCATCTAAAAGAGAAACTGCAATGCACCTCTGCTTCTTCACTGCTCTCGCCATTATACAGTCATAGATCTGTAACTAATTCCAACAAAGGACAGTCTCCACAACTTAAGCTTAGTCCAGCAACATCTCCATGTCAAACTGTTTTCATCATAGTGAAGCATATAGTAAGATATGAGAGGGTTCTTACATTTCTGGTTGGCCATCCTGCGCTAAATCGAGTTTTCTTCATAACTCTGTTGATAAAACAACAAAAAAGCAATAGAAGCTCCCCCCCACAAATATTTCATCTCATCAACACTGGTAAACAATTACAGTGAAATATGTGTATAATAATAATAATAATTGTATATTTACCAAAGAACACAGGTTCATAGCTATTGCCAGTGAAATCATATAGGGATCCTGACTATTGAACTGCACTGTTCAGATGAATAAGAGAAGTAACCCCAAGCCCACTCCAAGCTAAATGACCGTTTGGAAACATTGTTTCTTAGGAATGACATCGTACTTGCATTTTGTGGGAGCTTCCTTTCTCAACCACATTGTCGAGCGGAGAGCCACTCTTGACAAATGGATCTGAAAAATATCAAGCTGCAAAAGCTGTTTTCTGCACTCACCTCATCTAAAAGAGAAACTGCAATGCACCTCTGCTTCTTCACTGCTCTCGCCATTATACAGTCATAGATCTGTAACTAATTCCAACAAAGGACAGTCTCCACAACTTAAGCTTAGTCCAGCAACATCTCCATGTCAAACTGTTTTCATCATAGTGAAGCATATAGTAAGATATGAGAGGGTTCTTACATTTCTGGTTGGCCATCCTGCGCTAAATCGAGTTTTCTTCATAACTCTGTTGATAAAACAACAAAAAAGCAATAGAAGCTCCCCCCCCCCCACAAATATTTCATCTCATCAACACTGGTAAACAATTACAGTGAACTATGTGTATAATAATAATAATAATAATAATAATAATAATAATTGTATATTTACCAAAGAACACAGGTTCATAGCTATCGCCAGTGAAATCATATAGGGATCCTGACTATTGAACTGCACTGTTCAGATGAATAAGAGAAGTAACCCCAAGCCCACTCCAAGCTAAATGACCGTTTGGAAACATTGTTTCTTAGGAATGACATCGTACTTGCATTTTGTGGGAGCTTCCTTTCTCAACCACATTGTCGAGCGGAGAGCCACTCTTGACAAATGGATCTGAAAAATATCAAGCTGGAAAAGCCGTTTTCTGCACTCACCTCATCTAAAAGAGAAACTGCAATGCACCTCTGCTTCTTTACTGCTCTCGCCATTATCCTTTCATAGATCTGTAACTAATTCCAACAAAAGGACAGTCTCCCCAGACACCCCAACTTAAGCTTAGTCCAGCAACATCTCCATGCCAAATTGTTTTCACCATAGCAAAATATATTGTGAGATATAAGAGGGTTCTTACATATTTTGATGGCTATCCTGCATTAGTTTTCTTCATAACTCTGCTGATAAAAAAGAATAAAGCAATACAACCCACCTCCCAAAAACATTTCATCAAATCAACGTACACTAGCAATTACTGTGAAATAGGTGTATATTAATCGTATATTTACCACAGAAAAAAAGGTTCCTAGCCATTGTCAGTGAAATCATACATGGTTGCTGTTGACTTGCACTGTTGAAATCAAGGAGAAGACAAGCGTCCACAACCCCACATGATAGAAAACACTGTTGCTCAACAACAATAGTGTATATTACTTGCATTTTGTGGGGGCTGCCTTTTTCAACCACATTGTCGAGCGGAGAGCCACTCTTGACAAATGGATCTGAAAAATATCAAGCTGGAAAAGCCGTTTTCTGCACTCACCTCATCTAAAAGAGAAACTGCAATGCACCTCTGCTTCTTCACTGCTCTCGCCATTATCCTTTCATAGATCTGTAACTAATTCCAACAAAGGACATTCTCCCCAGACACCCCAACTTAAGCTTAGTCCACCAATATCTCCATGTCAAACTGTTTTCATCATAGTGAAACATATAGTAAGATATGAGAGGGTTCTTACATACTTTGATGGCAATTCTGCATTAGTTTTCTTCATAACTCTGTTGATAAAACAACAAAAAAGCAATAGAAGCTCCCCCCACAAATATTTCATCTTATCAACAAACACTGGTAAACAATTACAGTGAAATATGTGTATAATAATAATAATAATTGTATATTTACCAAAGAACACAGGTTCATAGCTATCGCCAGTGAAATCATATAGGGATCCTGACTATTGAACTGCACTGTTCAGATGAATAAGAGAAGTAACCCCAAGCCCACTCCAAGCTAAATGACCGTTTGCAAACATTGTTTCTTAGGAATGACATCGTACTTGCATTTTGTGGGAGCTTCCTTTCTCAACCACATTGTCGAGCGGAGAGCCACTCTTGACAAATGGATCTGAAAAATATCAAGCTGCAAAAGCTGTTTTCTGCACTCACCTCATCTAAAAGAAACTGCAATGCACCTCTGCTTCTTCACTGCTCTTGACATTATACAGTCATAGATCTGTAACTAATTCCAACAAAGGACAGTCTCCACAACTTAAGCTTAGTCCACCAACATCTCCATGTCAAACTGTTTTCATCGTAGTGAAGCATATAGTAAGATATGAGAGGGTTCTTACATTTCTGGTTGGCCATCCTGCGCTAAATCGAGTTTTCTTCATAACTCTGTTGATAAAACAACAAAAAAGCAACAGAAGCTCTCCCCCCCACAAATATTTCATCTCATCAACACTGGTAAACAATTACAGTGAAATATGTGTATAATAATAATAATAATTGTATATTTACCAAAGAACACAGGTTCATAGCTATCGCCAGTGAAATCATATAGGGATCCTGACTATTGAACTGCACTGTTCAGATGAATAAGAGAAGTATCCCCAACCCCACTCCAAGCTAAATGACCGTTTGGAAACATTGTTTCTTAGGAATGACATCGTACTTGCATTTTGTGGGAGCTGCCTTTCTCAGCCACATTGTCGAGCGGAGAGCCACTCTTGACAAATGGATCTGAAAAATATCAAGCTGGAAAAGCCGTTTTCTGCACTCACCTCATCTAAAAGAAAAAACTGCAATGCACCTCTGCTTCTCCACTGCTCTCGCCATTATCCTTTCATAGATCTGTAACTAATTCCAACAAAGGACAGTCTCCCCAGACACCCCAACTTAAGCTTAGTCCACCAATATCTCCATGTCAAACTGTTTTCATCATAGTGAAACATATAGTAAGATATGAGAGGGTTCTTACATATTTTGTTGGCAATTCTGCATTAGTTTTCTTCATAACTCTGTTGATAAAACAACAAAAAAGCAATAGAAGCTCCCCCCCACAAATATTTCATCTCATCAACACTGGTAAACAATTACAGTGAAATATGTGTATAATAATAATAATAATAATTGTATATTTACCAAAGAACACAGGTTCATAGCTATCGCCAGTGAAATCATATAGGGATCCTGACTATTGAACTGCACTGTTCAGATGAATAAGAGAAGTAACCCCAAGCCCACTCCAAGCTAAATGACCGTTTGGAAACATTGTTTCTTAGGAATGACATCGTACTTGCATTTTGTGGGAGCTTCCTTTCTCAACCACATTGTCGAGCGGAGAGCCACTCTTGACAAATGGATCTGAAAAATATCAAGCTGCAAAAGCTGTTTTCTGCACTCACCTCATCTAAAAGAGAAACTGCAATGCACCTCTGCTTCTTCACTGCTCTCGCCATTATACAGTCATAGATCTGTAACTAATTCCAACAAAGGACAGTCTCCCCAGACACCCCAACTTAAGCTTAGTCCAGCAACATCTCCATGCCAAATTGTTTTCACCATAGCAAAATATATTGTGAGATATAAGAGGGTTCTTACATATTTTGATGGCTATCCTGCATTAGTTTTCTTCATAACTCTGCTGATAAAAAAGAATAAAGCAATACAACCCACCTCCCAAAAACATTTCATCAAATCAACGTACACTAGCAATTACTGTGAAATAGGTGTATATTAATTGTATATTTACCACAGAAAAAAAGGTTCCTAGCCATTGTCAGTGAAATCATACATGGTTGCTGTTGACTTGCACTGTTGAAATCAAGGAGAAGACAAGCGTCCACAACCCCACATGATAGAAAACACTGTTGCTCAACAACAATAGTGTATATTACTTGCATTTTGTGGGGGCTGCCTTTTTCAACCACATTGTCGAGCGGAGAGCCACTCTTGACAAATGGATCTGAAAAATATCAAGCTGGAAAAGCCGTTTTCTGCACTCACCTCATCTAAAAGAGAAACTGCAATGCACCTCTGCTTCTTCACTGCTCTCGCCATTATCCTTTCATAGATCTGTAACTAATTCCAACAAAGGACATTCTCCCCAGACACCCCAACTTAAGCTTAGTCCACCAATATCTCCATGTCAAACTGTTTTCATCATAGTGAAACATATAGTAAGATATGAGAGGGTTCTTACATACTTTGATGGCAATTCTGCATTAGTTTTCTTCATAACTCTGTTGATAAAACAACAAAAAAGCAATAGAAGCTCCCCCCACAAATATTTCATCTTATCAACAAACACTGGTAAACAATTACAGTGAAATATGTGTATAATAATAATAATAATTGTATATTTACCAAAGAACACAGGTTCATAGCTATCGCCAGTGAAATCATATAGGGATCCTGACTATTGAACTGCACGGTTCAGATGAATAAGAGAAGTAACCCCAAGCCCACTCCAAGCTAAATGACCGTTTGGAAACATTGTTTCTTAGGAATGACATCGTACTTGCATTTTGTGGGAGCTTCCTTTCTCAACCACATTGTCGAGCGGAGAGCCACTCTTGACAAATGGATCTGAAAAATATCAAGCTGCAAAAGCTGTCTTCTGCACTCACCTCATCTAAAAGAGAAACTGCAATGCACCTCTGCTTCTTCACTGCTCTCGCCATTATCCAGTCATAGATCTGTAACTAATTCCAACAAAGGACAGTCTCCCCAGACACCCCAACTTAAGCTTAGTCCACCAACATGTCCATGTCAAACTGTTTTCATCATAGTGAAGCATATAGTAAGATATGAGAGGGTTCTTACATTTCTGGTTGGCCATCCTGCGCTAAATTGAGTTTTCTTCATAACTCTGTTGATAAAACAACAAAAAAGCAATAGAAGCTCCCCCCCCCCCCCACAAATATTTCATCTCATCAACACTGGTAAACAATTACAGTGAACTATGTGTATAATAATAATAATAATAATTGTATATTTACCAAAGAACACAGGTTCATAGCTATCGCCAGTGAAATCATATAGGGATCCTGACTATTGAACTGCACTGTTCAGATGAATAAGAGAAGTAACCCCAAGCCCACTCCAAGCTAAATGACCGTTTGGAAACATTGTTTCTTAGGAATGACATCGTACTTGCATTTTGTGGGAGCTTCCTTTCTCAACCACATTGTCGAGCGGAGAGCCACTCTTGACAAATGGATCTGAAAAATATCAAGCTGCAAAAGCTGTTTTCTGCACTCACCTCATCTAAAAGAGAAACTGCAATGCACCTCTGCTTCTTCACTGCTCTCGCCATTATACAGTCATAGATCTGTAACTAATTGCAACAAAGGACAGTCTCCCCAGACACCCCAACTTAAGCTTAGTCCAGCAACATCTCCATGTCAAACTGTTTTCATCGTAGTGAAGCATATAGTAAGATATGAGAGGGTTCTTACATTTCGGGTTGGCCATCCTGCGCTAAATTGAGTTTTCTTCATAACTCTGTTGATAAAACAACAAAAAAGCAATAGAAGCTCCCCCACCACAAATATTTCATCTCAACACTGGTAAACAATTACAGTGAAATATGTGTATAATAATAATAATTGTATATTTACCAAAGAACACAGGTTCATAGATAGCCAGTGAAATCATATAGGGATCTTGACTATTGAACTGCACTGTTCAGATGAATAAGAGAAGTAACCCCAAGCCCACTCCAAGCTAAATGACCGTTTGGAAACATTGTTTCTTAGGAATGACATCGTACTTGCATTTTGTGGGAGCTGCCTTTCTCAACCACATTGTCGAGCGGAGAGCCACTCTTGACAAATGGATCTGAAAAATATCAAGCTGCAAAAGCTGTTTTCTGCACTCACCTCATCTAAAAGAGAAACTGCAATGCACCTCTGCTTCTTCACTGCTCTCGCCATTATCCAGTCATAGATCTGTAACTAATTCCAACAAAGGACAGTCTCCCCAGACACCCCAACTTAAGCTTAGTCCAGCAACATCTCCATGTCAAACTGTTTCATCATAGTGATGCATATAGTAAGATATGAGAGCGTTCTTACATTTCTGGTTGGCCATCCTGTGCTAAATTGAGTACTTGCATTTTGTGGGGGCTGCTTTTCTCAACCACATTGTCGAGTGGAGAGCCACTCTTGACAAATGGATCAGAAAAATACCAAGCTAGAAAATTCTCTGCTGCACTCACCTGCAATGTCCCTCTGCACATGTTGGCGCATTCCTCATTATTCTGCCAGAGCAGCTAGACTGACACTGGTGATCAATGGATTTGATAAAAATCTAGCTAGAAAAAGGTTTGCTTTTGCTCATCTGAAAGGGAAACAGCACTGCACAGCTCCTTTATGCCTTTGGGCATTTTCTGGTTGTGTGTGTCCTTACTGTTGCAATTTTAACTTGCGCAACAAACGTCATGTCAATGTCTTTTTTGCATAATTCAGTATATAGTACAAAAGTTCTTGTTTGCGATAAAAAAAACAGTAAAGTAAGAGAATTCTCTCTAAAGAACATCTCAGTAGAATCCAACTAGCGTGAAATTATATATAGAATTGTAAATTTACCAAAGTAAGCTATTTCCAAGCAATCTGCAGAGGAATTCATACAGGGATCCAGAAATTTAAAGTGCATTTTTGAAAAGAATAGTAAAAGAAGCGTCCCAAACCCACTGCAATTACACTGCTGATTACGAATGACATACTTCTTGCATTTTGGTTTGTACCTAAACCAGTTTACAGATCATAGTAAACCATTCCAATTCAAATGACAAAGGACTGAGTGCACTTCTCTTGACAGACTGTTTTCTTTTAATGAACTGATCTGAAAAATAGTTAGAAAAAGCCTGCCTGCACTCACCATCTAAAAAGAAAATTGTATTGTATCTCTGCTCCTTCACAGCTCAAGGCATTTGAACTGGACTAAGACCATCAGGAAGACAAGCGCCACTAAACACACTCCAAACCGTCCATTCGGGAACAGTCAAAGACGGTACTTACATTTGTGGGGTGCTGTAATTTTCAACCACTTTGTTTTGCCATAAAGTGAATGATAAATGGACTTGAAAAATTTTACTAAAATAGCCTTTTCTTTATTCTACTCCGTTACTGTCCGAGGAGTGTTTCTCGCAGATTTGTGAAGATACCCAATCATTGATCTTCCTCAATATAGAGTTTCAAAGGTTATTATGTAACCGATCAGCTGGTTGAAGAGAAGACTGCACTCCGTGACTTAATCGTTAACCTGCCGTGAACATCTCAGCGGTGAGCAGGTGTAATAACGAGCCATCCCATTCATTTTGAATGATTTCAAGTGTTGATCTGATATTAATGAACTATCCGGAAGATAGCTCATCAATATTAAAATCACCAAACCACCTTTAAGGAGCTGATCACCTCCGATCTACGATTGCACATAGAAAGCTTTTGAAAACCCTTGGCATTTTATCAACATCTTTGGTTGATGCTTAATTTAATCCACCTCCATCCATTGTAAATGATTTGTGTATTTCTTCAATGTGTTTTCTATAAGAAATAAAGGATATTTTGGAAACATTTTTTTTATTATTGGTCTAAGTTGAATTTTCTAATAATCTCCACTGAAATACGTGCCCCCTTCTTGAAGTCACTGTGGAAAGCAAGTTAGACAACTAACCAGACACTTCCCTCTACAAAATGACTTCAACCGTAATGAAATTATGATTGCTGTAAGCAATATATTGTAGTGCCAGATACCACTCATTTTTTTAACCGCCATCACATTTGTTTATAGAGCAGACCCGCAGACTTCATGGTGTATCAAATTTAGAAAACAAATCTGAAATTGGTATTAAGTATAGCTGTTTTCTTTCACTTAGGCCTTACTCATTTTCAATTTCAGATTTATGGGGGGAAAGAAATCAGTTCGTGAATCAGTGTCAACCATACTCTACAGCAGGCATGTCCAAACTGCGGCCCTCCAGCTGTTGCAAAACTACAACTCTCAGCATGCCCTAATAGCTGTAAGCTATCTAGGCATGCTGGGAGTTGTAGTTTTGCAACAGCTGGAGGGCCGCAGTTTGGACATGCCTGCTCTACAGACACTGCTCGGCTGAAATGTTAATCTGCTGTTAGGTCGCAGAAAAACAGACCAAACATGGATTCCATCCAAGTTGTGTCCATGATTTTCATAGACTACAGTACTCATCATGGATAAAACTTGTGCACGTGTCCGTTATTTTGTTTTACTGACCTATGGTAAGTAAACAATTAAAAAATAAAAATTCACCAGACAATAAATCTATGTATTCATATGTGCCGTCTGTGGAAAAGGAGGACATCACCTGATGCCTTATTCAAACCTAAATAAATCGCCTGGTTGATGCCAGTTAGAACCACATTATGCCAATTTGAAGAAATGAAAATGGTTGTTTGATGAACATGGTGTTTGCAGTGCATTGGCGATCCAAATACCTCTTCTGACAAAAAAACAACATTTTACTGAGCATTAACTAATCACTTCCAGAAACCGTGTCATACGTGTCCATAGGCCATGTGTGTATAGCAACTTTAATTGAATGTCAGGCATTATCTTAGCCATTTTAATTCCTTAAAACCTTCACGCAGATTTAAACAGACTTATAGGATAATTTTGCAATATAAAAACCAGCATGTTCTGGCCAGGGACCTTGTTTGGATTATAATTAGGTCCCGGGTGCTGTGTTCTTGGCTGCTAATTTGCTTTGTTGTTGTGGTAAAGCAGCATTCTGCTGTCCTCAGAGCTGGTGAGCAAGTAACCAGCCTGAGGAGAACAGAGGTAGACACCCAGGCACATGATGTTCATAAATTAAGTACTGTATTTGTCTTCCCTCAAATGCCTTTCAAAGTTATAATTCACTTAAGTAATCATTCCCTTTTGGTATGTGCATGTGAGAGGCTGGGGTAATAACATACCTGATGAGTGATTCTAAAAGTCAGAGATCAAATCATTTCTTCTGTCCTGTGTCTAAGATGATTAGCAGTCGGCAGTCTTCCAGCCCTGAGCGCTGAACGGAGGAGGGGCCCCTGCACACAAGCCGAATCTCACTCAGCGCAGGAGGGAGTCAGTGTACAGTCTGTCTAGCCCTCTCTGCTGCTAAGGACAGGATTCACTTAGTAACAGCAAGTAGACAGCAAAATTGCTAGGAGGGAAAACCCCTAGGGGCAGGGATTTCAAAAAATAAATAAAAATTGAGTGAAAAATAAGAGTTTTTTTTTATTAAAGTAATTTGCACATTTGTTCAGGTGACTACTAAAAATAAATGCGTATGCAGTTTAGTGTCCATTTAAAGTGAACCTGACATTACCTTTATGCTGACCATACTAACAGCAGAATAAAGTAGAGACAGGTGAGTTGATTTCAGCCGTCTGTCATTTATCAGTAAAAAGCACGTGGTTGTGGAGAACCAACATCAAACATTGCAGACTGGGTCTGGAAGAGTCACGGCCACCTGAGAAGAGTCATGGTTATTGATTGTCTTCTACCTAGTTTTCTCCCTAGGAGACTACTGCCAATCAGCAGATGGGTGAGAGTGCAAGAGATTATGAATAACCCGGACTCTTTTCAAGGCCCAGTCTGCAATGATTATGATGCTGGTACTCAACCACTTTGAGCTGATGTGACACAGCTGAAATCAGCATTTCTGCCACTACTTTATACTGCCCTCTGTACGGTCGGCATAAAGTTAACATGTCCTTCCAAATGTATTCATTTATCAGAAAAACGTGGATTTGTGCATGATAAACAGCTGCACACTTGGCCCACTCAGCTGTTTTCCAGCCTCCGAGAGGTCGTGGCTAAGAATATTAAACTCAGATGTACTAAATGTTTACCGGCACCCATATGCAGCCACCCCCAACTGAATTGTTACTCTAGTTTACAGCATAACATACTGCAGCCTGTTTTAAGGGAGTTACTTCAAAAGGGGGTGTTCCACATCACCATGAGCACAGCACAATTTAACGTTTCCCACTTTACTGTGGGTCCCAAGTTGTACCTTTAGTGTTCTTCCCCCATCAGATGTGGAGAGTTGGATGTAAGATGTCATGCATGTTAACAGCACATCACATAAGGACATCTGTCAAGACTGTACCACTGGGCTCACCCCCAATACTGGACCTGTGCACACGAAAGGTACCATTCACCACAAGTCAAGATTGGACATGTGTGCTATTGGACCGATTGTAAAAAAAAATGTATTGCAACTGTATGCACAGCCATGTGTTCAATGGCACCTACAATAGATATAGATATCTATCACTATCTCCATTAGAAGAGCATAAATAAACCTAGGGGTGCCAGGTTTTATTATTTTTTTTAAAAATGTTAAATAAGGCCATTTCATGGCAGTGTTTGTCAGTATTTCCTAACCAGAATGGTAAACCAAATTCAAGGTTCCCACCTGTTTTTGGCCCACTCCTAATTTAACAGAAATTATGCACAATACTGCCATATGAAAACACTGCTAATGGAGCAGATTGTTACTGTCTGGAATACAAGACAAGTGTTTCTTAATTAAGGTGCAACTTACATTTTTCTATCCTACAAAGACATGCACATAGACATTGATTACCTTGCTTATAAAGATGTGTCAAGTTAGATGCAAAAAGAACGGCCGCTACAAGATTGAAAACAGCACCTGGATTCTGGAGCGTCATGCTAAAGTCTCTGAAACGTGTGAGACCGTATGCATCGTGTGTTGTAAGGCAGTTGAATTCCACACCATAGGTTATAAAGCAGTCAATGAGCCGTGGTCACATGGTCAGAACTCCAAAGGCTGGTAATGTTACTTCTAGAGTGGCAAGAATGACAGTATTCTTATATTACAAGTCAAAGGACCAATCCCAATTGTCCCTTATCACAGTCTTATGCATAAATTATCCCCCCTTAATATATTTTATAGAGGTACCCTCTGTTATGTAGTCCGATATGGCTGATGTTTTGTCTACAATTCATCCCTACTAGCTTAGGTTGATTTAGCAATTGCTTGCTTTCATACTGGAGAATGCACACGTCTGCATCATTTTTTTTAGGTATTAGACCTTATAGCAGGCCAAAGCCTATCTACAGTACTCCCAGACGACCAAGATGTCGCACATGAGCATACCTTTTCAGTGCTGTTAACCAAGATGCCCAGGCATACCATTTGGGAATCACCAATCTTACTTGACAAAGTTCCTGACCAGGCAGAGCAGGAAACTTGGCTGTGTCTCTGAACACCAGTTCCGAGCATGGAGAGACCACAAAAAGACAAGAAATGCATGAATTGTAGAACTGGTTAAAGGGAGTGTTGTGTCATGTAAGTGGCCAGTAAGATGGGATGCTGGACTTTGTGTCTGATAATTTGTTAATGTTCAAGAATGTTG
The DNA here is from genome assembly GCF_014858855.1 of Bufo gargarizans. NCBI lineage: Eukaryota > Metazoa > Chordata > Amphibia > Anura > Bufonidae > Bufo > Bufo gargarizans. Next base: position 36,887,905 of record NC_058089.1, read on the forward strand.
GATTATTATTTAAGTTAATCATCTTGTCACAACACTTGGGTAGTAAAAGGGGCTTCAGTTTCATGATATTGATGACCTACCCTCAGGAGGTGGCATGGCACTCAAGCAAGCACTACATCCTCATGTTTTGCTGCTGACAGTCTACATTGTAGTGGCGATATAAGGCTACTTTCACACTGGCGTTTTGGCTCCGTTTGAGAGGACCGCTCACAAGCGGACTAAAACAGATCAGTTTTGCCCTAATGCATTCTGAATGGAAATGGATTTGCTCAGAATGCCTCAGTTCCATCTCCAATCCGCTTCAGAGGCGGACACTAAAACGCTGCTTGCAGCGTTAGTGTCCATCTGACGAAGCTGAGCCAAACGGATCCGTTCTGACACACAATGCAAGTCAATAGGGACGCGTCCTCCATTGACTTTCAATGGTGTTCAAGACTGATCTGTCTTGGCTACGTTAAAGAAAATGCTAACGGCTCCGTTCTGAACGGATTCGCACCAAACGCGCAAGTGTGAAAGTAGCCTAAGCTAACTACAGCTTTCTATCCAATTCAATGGGAGAGGAAGCTGTAAATATCCTGCACCACAACTACAACACACCAAAGATGCATGCTCACAAGTGCCATGGTCTCAAGATAACTGATGTGCAGGGGCCCAGGAGTCACGTCTCCAACCAATCTGATATCTGTGGCATTCTGAGGATAGATCATAAATACATACAAGGCAGAAACCAGTCATAATGTCATTACTTTCTTGGACTAAAAAATAAATGTGAAGCAGTTATGGGCTTATACGTCTTTGGAATTACATATAATAAGGCTGTGCGATTGTGGCAATGTATGCTGATAAAAATATACATGCACACTGCATTAAGCAGAATAATCTAAAATATGAAATCATTGTAGGTTATCAAAGGGGTGCCTATTGATGTGTATAAATCATGCAGGCTTGATGACCTTTTATTTGACTTATCTGCTATAGACGCTGCTGACTTTAGTAGTATCGCTCGACCTCTCCTTCTGAGGGCATGTAACCTGACTCATTCAGGATGAGTAACCTGTCCAGGAAAATGAAACCAAAACATTGTTCAGACAACTAGCAGTCCCAGCATTGGACGTGTCAGATTGAATCTTGGCTCATAAGGCCAATTAGAAACAAATCCAAGACCTTTGCGTGGTTTACCACATAACAAAAATGAAGTGGACTTTTTATCAGCGAGAAGACTGGTCCAGGATTGCTTGGTACCAATATGACCTATACCTTGATCACTTCACTCCTGCCTGAAAAAAATCTCGGTATTTTCACCAAACCTTTAAGAAAGACATTGAAACAGGACATTTATTTATTATTTTTAATTTCCTCAGTCATTTGCAAACATTCAAAACACAGCAAGTACATGTAATTTACATCAACAAACATAAACCAAGGAAAGACCTTACTTGAATACAGGTTTATGAAAGCATTTTCTGGTGGTCAGTCAACAGTAGCACCAAAAAACAACACCCTAGGAAGAAATTTAAAAAGATACATCCATATATGTTACAATATTTTACTATTCTGTGAACAGTTATATACTGTCCTCAAAATTCTAGTGTTTAGTCACTGCCATTTTCCAGACATCCTTGCATGTGAAGTGACAATGCTGCTGAAAGCAGATCACATGGTGCTTTGAAGTGCACATCTAGTACAGGGCAGTGGCATCTAGTCTGGGCATTCTCCTAAATAACCATCAATGGGAGTTTATTCCAGGGATTTGGGATCTGTCCGGGGGAGGGGGACTATGAGGCATTTTAGAAACGAGGTATTGAGCAACTCCACTACTTTTGCATTAAAGGAAATGTGTCACCAATCTCATCCCCATAGACACAATGGACCTCACTGATTTCCATTAGCGTTTTCTAGGCATGCTCTGTGACCTGTACAGAGGTCATTGTACAAGGCATGAATAGATAAAGCTCTGACAATTGCATGTGTGAATGGAGGATCCTGTCATTTCATTTAAATTCAGCCTGTAACGGTATCACCTCCGTGTGCAGATAACTGCAGTAAAGTGATCTGTACAGACCAAGCTGTGTCTATTTTAGTGGCCAGTGTGAAAACCACAGGAATTGAAAATTAAATAATCACCAGATTTTATTTTATTTTTACAAATGTTAAAGGGGTTCTGCACTTTTTGTTTAAACTGTTGATCTATCCTCTGGATAGATCAGCATCTGATCGGCAGGGGTCCAACATCCGGGACCCCGCCGATCAGCTGTTTGAGAAGGCAGCGGCGCTCTAGCAGCACTGCGGCCTTCTCACTGCTTACGACAGGCCCAGTGACACCACGACTAGTATCACTGGCCTGGGTTCACTTGAATGGAGCTCAGCAGGACAGTTGCTACTAGTCGTGACATCACTGGGCCTGTGGAAAACAATGAGAAGGCTGCGGCTCTGCCTTCTTAAATAGCTGATCAGCGGGGGTCCCTGGCGTCAGACCCCCGCCAATCAGATGCCAATGATCTATCCAGAGGATACAAACTGCAGAACCCCTTTAAACAGAAAAACGTAAGCTCAATTGGTCACTGACTGATGACACATTTCCTTTAAATGGCTTCTATCCTACTGGTCACTCTGCTTGGGGGTGAGGACAAATACTTCAAGTACCAAAGCATGCTTACCAGGTAGAGGATGTTTCATTATCTCGACAGCCTAATAGCTTGGGACATCTCTCCTGCTTACCAATATCTAAGAACCGGACACATATGGGTTCAGTATCTTCCCAGATGTGAATTCAGGCAGGAGAAGCTACATACTGGTAGGAAACAAACATAAGATGATCTGTTTGGTTACCAGACATCTGGACAATCCCCATTGCCGGTGCCTGGTGTATAAAAGGGGCTAGTGGCCAAGGATCACAAAGACAGGTCGCTACGACTGAAGCCTAAGGAAAAAAATAAATTAACTGGTGTACAGTTGCCTAAGATTCTCACACAATGACTCATCTTATTCACACAAGGCGCATAATCTAACAGATTGCCCTTTTCAGTCCAATATAGATGGGCGTTTAATGTGATACTTATCCAAACGTTGTAAGCCTGCGACTATGGGCCATGAGGAAATTTGCATATATTCAGCTTCTGAAATTAGTGACTGTCCCAGAAAATGCACCCTTTAGGCGGTATACTCCAGGCGCCATCATCAGGCAGGTTGGTGCAGTTCAGTCAGTCCTCCGGGGTTTTTGATGATTTTACATTGACGTCTTTATTTCAGTCGTGTAAGCTCCACCGGTGATTCTCTGCAGTATGCGGTAACGACCTCTTCAGAGCAAATACACAGCATGCGTTTTTTCAGCTATTAAAAAGCAACTGCCTCCTAATACCAACTTATTGTTAAAAAAAGCAACTCGAAAAATACCATTTTACCATGAAATATTACATGGACAAACACATTAAACAGCTTTACAAGTAGGAAGTCTGTTTCCAAACAGTCAGAGTCTACCAGAGAAAGGCAGAAGGGGGCAGTAGAGAGCTAACACTGAAAAATCACTGCCAGCTAAGAACAAGGAGCGGCGGCCATTTTGACTAGGCCTAGGGGGGAGGGCTGAAGAAACGCAACAATCACTCACTATGGTACCACACCCAATACAAGGGGAACAGCGGCCATCTTGGCTAGCGTAAAAAGACTAGGTCTAGAGGAAAGGGCGAACACCCAACTATTGTACCCTGCACAGCACAAGGAGAGCGGCGGCCATTTTGAGTCATGAGACTGTAGGTAAACAAAGTTATAAAAGTCACAATCCTACCCCGCCCACGACAAGGAGAGCGGCGGCCATCTTGACTACGAAAGTCTATGGGGGCGAAAATGCGACCCAGCGAGGTAACTATACTATCCTGCCCAGTACAGGGAGAACGGCGGCCATGTTTTTTTAAGCACAAAAGACTACTTACGGCTAATTGCACGACGGCCATGTTTATTAGCCCACCACACAGACTATCCCCAGCTCCAACCAGCACATTTGTCCCTAAAAGGAGGAACCCATACCATCTCAATAGGGAGCAAACTATGACCATCAATATTAAAGACTAACAGTGATTCCCTGGCAGACCTTACTGTACAGGCTTATCATATACTGTTCAGGACCCCCACAGCTTCTTTGACTATGGTCTACGAAGCCAGCGAACGTTAAACCCCATCCTCAGTAACAATTCACATTCCCCTATATAAGCGCGGGCTCAAGAAAACATAACCCTAAACCGGCCATACATTATGGTAAAATGGTATTTTTACAAAGTAATAAAACCTATGAGCATAAATACCTTACACGGAGGAGAAGCCTATAAAATAGCCGAACAATGCGAGCACAGAAAACAAAAGTATCAGCCTTTCATCGCCTCAGATTCATCAACGACCTTCACAACAGAGAGTTCCGTGTAGCACTGCGCAACAGACTCTGGGCGGAGTTATTTATAAGCTCTCAAGGTGACGTCACAAATCTTCTCTCAGTACAGTATCCTTCCGCCGCCGATGTGTGGGAGACGTAATCTAGTCCCTATTTATTTACTATATACAATTATACCTCAGACTCACATCAAGACATTTTAATGAGTTTAAGAAAATAAACCTGTTAGGTAAGTGGCTTAGCTATCTCTACTGTATGTAATTAAAACATGGCATGATTACTATAGACTACTGAAACGATATGGTTAATACACATCATTTTAACTAATTAACTTATTTCGGCCACAAAAAAAGCAAAATAGATAATGCTAATACGTGGGGCAAGAAACAAACCATGTATTGACTACTTAGGTACGCCATAAAATGGAGGATCGTTTTGGCGCAGTGATACATAAACTGTGCAGTGGTTTGTATATAGTCCCGTCTAAAAAGCCAGATCAGACCGGTTGGAACTGGTTTGGCTGACGCAGATGAATTACCCTGAGAGAAAAGCTAGTACTAAGGGCTCTTTCACATCTGCGTTCTTTTCTTCCGGCATAGAGTTCCGTCGTCGGGGCTCTATGCCGGAAGAATACTGATCAGGATTATCCTAATGCATTCTGAATGGACAGTCCGTCCTTCAGGATGCATCAGGATGTCTTCCGTTCCGGAACGGAACGTTTTTTGGCCGCAGCAAATAGCGCAGCATGCTGCGCTTTTTGCTCCGGCCAAAAATTCCAGAACACTTGCCGCAAGGCCGGATCCGGAATGAATGCCCATTGAAAGGCATTGATCCGGATCCGGCCTTAAGCTAAACGTCGTTTCGGCGTATTGCCAGATGCGACGTTTAGCTTTTTCTCAATGGTTACCATGGCTGCCGGGACGCTAAAGTCCTGGCAGCCATGGTAAAGTGTAGCGGGGAGCAGCATAACTGCCATCCGTGCGGCTCCCGGGGCGCTCCAGAGTGACGTCAGAGCGCCCCAAGCGCATGGATGACGTGATCGCATGGATCACATGATCTAGGCGCATGGGGCGCTCTGACGTCACTCTGGAGCGCCCCGGGAGCCGCACGGACTGTAAGTATACCGCTCCCCCGCTCCCCACTACTACTATGGCAACCAGGACTTTAATAGCGTCCTGGCTGCCATAGTAACACTGAAAGCATTTTGAAGACGGATCCGTCTTCAAATGCTTTCAGTACACTTGCGTTTTTCCGGATCCGGCGTGTAATTCCGGCAAGTGGAGTACACGCCGGATCTGGACAACGAAAGTGTGAAAGAGGCCTAATACATGTAGACGAGTGCTTATGTAACCTATTACTTAGGAAGGAAACTGTCTTCTTCATATATTAGGGCATTTATTAAATAACACATTGAAAATACTTTCCAGAAGACTGTATGTAAAACGGCATCATCATTGGAGAGATGAGCGAAGTTTAGAAAAATCCGATTTGGCAGCTTTGACAAATTTCAAAAAGAAATTCGATTTGTGACGAATTACTTTATCATGAATTGCACAATGACACAACGGCAATCCTGCTGATTCCCACCACCACTGTCATTTAACCCCTCAGATGCCCTGTACAACGGTCGTGACATCTGTCATTTATTAGTTACCACAAAGCGTAAGGAGATTCGGCTTCGTGGCAAATCAATTTTTTACTGAAATTCAGATCGAAGTCCGCTTCAGATACTTCAATTCGCTTAAGGCCTCATGCACACGACCGTTGTGTGCATCCGCGACCGTTGTTCCGTTTTTTTCCGCTGACCCATTGTCCGTGGAAAAAGCGTAAAATGCACCGTTTGGCATCCGTGTCCGTGATGCGTGTTTCCAGTCCGTGAAAAAAATACGACCTGTCCTATTTTTTTCACGGACAACGCTTCACGGACCCATTCAAGTCAATGGGTCTGTGAAAAATCACAGATGCACACAAGATTGTCATCCGCGTCCGTGATCCGTGTCCGTTTTTTCCTATCATTTCAAAGGCAAACTTAATACAGATTTTTTTTTTTCATTTTTCATATCCATGGATCCTCCAAAAATCAAGGAAGACCCACGGATGAAAAAAACTGACACGGATCACGGAACAACGGAAACCGTTTTTGCGGACCGCAAAAAAAACGTCTGTGTGCATGAGGCCTAACACTAATCATAATAAATATTAAAGGCAGGCTCGGACTGGCCCACTGGGGAGTCGGGGAAATCCTCGGTGGGCACCCGAACCAGCAAGCAGTGGCGTAGCGCCAGGGCACAGGGAGAGGAGCGCTTCCATTGTAGAAGCGCTCATCTCTATAGTGATCTGTATCGGCGTCCTCACAGATGGATGCTGCGGGGCAGGGGAGAGGCGTCTCCCTTCACCGTTCCTCTGATAGGTTGCAGGCACTGTGGACAAGAATAGGACATGTTCTATATATTTTGCGGAGCCGTGGACCGGAAATGCGGATGCGGACAACACACTGTCTGCTGCCCGCATCTTTTCCATCCCCATTAAAAATGAATGGGTCCGCACCCGTTCCGCAGAATTGCAGAAATAAAGAAACTTTTGCAGGAGGAGGGGAGACTGAGGAGAAGCTGTGATGGCTGATGCAGCTCACTGACTGCAGGCTCTGCCCCCTCTGTCTTCTGTACTGAGAGGATCCTGCTGTATGTGAGGATGTAGCAGAGCCAGGAAGGTGCTGAGCACCACAAACTGTGAGGAATCCAAGTGTCTGTCCTGTTTATGGTCCCTCTGCTCTGTGATCCTATCACACACATGTTTATTACAGCCACACCAACAGTTCAGGAGCTTTAACCCCTTCTGAGCAGCAGCAGTCACTAGTCTCATCTGTAAATGTGTGCCCTCTCCTTCCTGCACACTGTATATAGTGATGTGTGACCCCTCCCCCATGCAGTGATATGTGACCCCCACCACTGTACACTGCGTATACAGATGTGTGACCCCCTGTATATTGTATATACTGATGTTTGACTCCTACCACTGTATATACAGATGTGTGACCCCCTGCACACTGTATATACTGATGTGTAACCCCCTGCACACTGTATATACTGATGTGTGACCCCCTGCACATTGTATATACTGATGTGTGACCCCCTGCACACTGTATATACTGATGTGTGGCCCCCTGCACATTGTATATACAGATGTGTGACCCACTGTATATACTGATGTGTGACCCCCTGCACACTGTATATACTGATGTGTACCCCCTGCACACTGTATATACAGATGTGTGACCCCCTGCACACTGTATATACTGATGTGTGACCCCCTGCACACTGTATATACTGATGTGTGACCCCCTGCACACTGTATATACTGATGTGTACCCCCTGCACACTGTATATACAGATGTGTGACCCCCTGCACACTGTATATACTGATGTGTGACCCCCTGCACACTGTATATACTGATGTGTGACCCCCTGCACACTGTATATACTGATGTGTGACCCCCTGCACACTGTATATACAGATGTGTGACCCCCTGCACACTGTATATACTGATGTGTGACCCCCTGCACACTGTATATACTGATGTGTGACCCCCTGCACACTGTATATACAGATGTGTGACCCCCTGCACACTGTATATACAGATGTGTGACCCCCTGCACACTGTATATACAGATGTGTGACCCCCTGCACACTGTATATACAGATGTGTGACCCCCTGCACACTGTATATACAGATGTGTGACCCCCTGCACACTGTATATACAGATGTGTGAACCCCACCACTGAATATACAGATGTGTGACCCCAATCACTGTATATAGAGGTCTGTGACCCCCTGCACACTGTATATACAGATGTGTGACCCCTGCACACTGTATATACAGATGTGTGACCCCCTGCACACTGTATATACAGATGTGTGACCCCCGGCACACTGTATATACAGATGTGACCCCCTGCATACTGTATATGCATTAATTTCTTAACGATAATTTGTTTTCCCTTAGTCCTAACAGCAGCACATGTGGGGTTTATCCGCCCCAGTGAAACTGGTAGGACAGACGGAATATTTAATGAAGTAAAGTAATCAAATAAATCCACGCCCCCATTACCTCACTATAAGAGGTCAAACCCCCCATGCATCAGTGCGTCATAACAAGAAACTCTCAAAAAACAAAGGGAGGGATATTTGTGTGCTGCTGTTAGGACTAAGGGAAAACAAATTATCGTTAAGAAATTAACGCTTCCCTTACGTCCTAACCAGCAGCACATGTGGGGACTTAGCAAGAAGTTAGCCTAAAGGGTAGGGACTTCAATGCTGAATGGAATTCAAAACAGACCGCCCAAAGGCAGTGTCTTCTGATCCCCTGAGGTTGAGTCTATAATGGCTCACAAAGGTAGAATGTGAGCTCCAGGAGGCCGCGGAACAGATCTGTTCCAGTGGAATAAGAGTAGTATAACAGGTGATGTTTGGTGTGAATAAACAGGATCGAGCAGCGGTGCCCTTAATGGAGTGGGTTCAATCTCCTCAATGTAAAATGAAAGTTTGGGAACGGGAACCGCGCTATATATTAACAGTTAATGAAAGTAGTTGGAAAAAAAGAACCATAAATATACTCAGCCGAGCTTCTACTCAGCTGCCGGCAGTGTCAATCACAGGTCCGTGCTTCACATAGAATGAGCCTGCTATCCACCTCCAGCCAGCCGTTTGATCTCCCCTTTGAATCACCAGCCGTGCACACCAAACCGGATCAGGATTACCTAAACCACAGAGGGAGTCTGGAGAGTTTTATCCAGACTCCCTCTGTGGTTTAGGTAATCCTGATCCGGTTTGGTGTGCACGGCTGGTGATTCAAAGGGGAGATCAAACGGCTGGCTGGAGGTGGATAGCAGGCTCATTCTATGTGAAGCACGGACCTGTGATTGACACTGCCGGCAGCTGAGTAGAAGCTCGGCTGAGTATATTTATGGTTCTTTTTTTCCAACTACTTTCATTAACTGTTAATATATAGCGCGGTTCCCGTTCCCAAACTTTCAGTGGAATAAGAGACCTTTCGGCCCAACTAGTAGAGACTGCTCGGGTGGAGTGAGCAGTAACAAAGGCAGGAGGAGGTCTATTCTGGGAAGCGAAAGATTCTCTGATGGCCTCTCTGATCCATCTACTTAGAGTAGGCTTAGAGGCCTTCTTCCCTTTATTCCTGCCAAAGAACAGGATAAGAAGATTCTCTGACCTTCTGAACGCCCGGGATCTCTCAATGTAGATTCTCAAATATCTGGCCACATCCAGAGTATGGAGGGAAGTTTCTTCTGCAGAGGAAGAAGAGGAACATAACACAGGCAAAGACACAACTTTATTAATGTTGTGCACAGAGGGCACCTTAGGCAAAAAGGTGGGTAAAAAAACGTAAAAGGACTCTGTCCGGTAAAAATAAAGTGTATGGCTCATACGCCGAAAAAGCCTGAAGCTCTGAAATGCGTTTGGCCGAAGTTACGGCCAACAAAAAGGTTACCTTCCAGGATAAAAACTTAATGTCCACTTCTTCCAAGGGTTCAAAAGGAGGACCACTCAACCCTTTAAGCACCACTGAGAGATCCCACTGCGGTAAAGGGCTTGAAATGCTAGGCTTAAAGCGTACGGCTCCTTTAAGGAACCTCTTAATCAGAGGGTCTTGATGTAAAGATCTGCCAAAGGCGGCTGACAGAGCAGAGATCTGTACCTTGAGTGTAGAAGGGCTGAGGCCCTTATCTAGTCCATCCTGCATGAACTGTAGAATAGCTGATACTGGAGGATCCTGAGATTGTACTTGATGAGATGCACACCATAGAAGAAAAATGCGCTTTACCCTGGCGTAGGCCTTGACAGTCGCAGGAGCTCTGGAATGAGACATCATTCTTAAGACCGCTGCTGATAGCCCTTCAGGCTCTAGAAGGGACTCATCAATCTCCAGGCTGTCAGATTGAGTCTGGATGGATCCAGGCAGAGCTGAGTGCCCCGGGACACCAGGTTCTGCATTGGGGGAAGCTTCCAATATTGCCCTCGGCTCATCTGCATGAGCAGGGTAAACCAAGACCTCCTGGGCCAGAATGGAATCACGGCTATTACTGAGGCTTGGTCCTGCCGAATCTTCATCAATACCCTGGGTATCATGGCGATGGGAGGAAAGATGTAGGCCAGCCTGAACTCCCATGGAATTGACAGAGCATCTACTGCCAAGGGATTGTCCTCCCGATACAGGGAACAGAACGTTTCTACTTTGGCATTGAATCTTGTCGCCATGAGATCTATGTCCGGGCGACCCCACCGGAGAGTGATCTGATGAAAGATCTCCTGATTCAGAGACATTTCTCCCAGAGCTGGGACTCCTCTGCTGAGCTGGTCCGCAACCACATTCAGGGACCCCCGAATGTGGACTGCTGAAAGATGGGAAAGATTCTGCTCTGCCCAAGACAGAATTAGACCTACTTCTGAGAGTAGACTCTGAGAACTGGTGCCTCCCTGTTTGTTGATGTAAGATACCGCAGTAGAATTGTCCGAGCGAACCCTTACAGCCTTGTTTCTGATAAGGGGGAAAAAATGAAAGAGAGCCATCCGGATTGCTCTGAGTTCTCTCAGATTGGATGACATCAAACGCTCTTGAGGGCTCCAGGATCCTTGAACTTGAAGTTCCTCTAGATGGGCACCCCAGCCTAGAAGGGATGCATCTGTCGTCAACAGGATCCAACAAGGTTGGATCAAGGACCTCCCATCTTTGACCTGTTTCCACCACTTCAGTGAGCGGCGAGCTTGAGATGACAGGGAGCACTGTCTCTAGCCCTCTGGGAGTTCGATCCCATAGACTCAGAACTTCCGCTTGAAGAGGGCGAATATGCCACAAGGCCCAAGGAACCGCATCCACGGCTGCTGACATTAGGCCTAACATCCTCATCAATACTCTGATAGTTACCTGGCGGGGAACCATGAGTTGATCTGCAGTCTTGGAAATGCGTAACTTCCTTTCCGGAGAAAGGTAGAGCGTCATGTTGGCAGAATCTATTATGAACCCTAGAAACCTCCTGGTAGTGGAGGGAGAAATCTCTGACTTCTGCCAATTGATAATCCAGCCCAAGCGCTGGAGGAAGGACTGAGCCTGCAGAAGATGAAGATGAAGCGTCTCTACCGAGTGGGCTTTTAGAAGCCAATCGTCCAGATATGGAATGATCTCCAGTCCTCTCAATCTGAGGGGAGCTACTACAGCTATCACCACTTTGGTGAAGATGTAAGGCGCGGTTGTGATGCCGAAGGGAAGCGCGGCAAACTGAAAATGTTTCACCGTTCCCCTGAGACTCACTGCCACTCGTAGATACTTCCTGTGGGCCTGGCACACAGGGATGTGGAGATAGGCATCCCTTAGATCCAGTGTGACCATCAGGTCCCCTGGGCTCAGGATGCTGATTACCGATTTGATGGTTTCCATCCGGAACCGCCTTTTCTTTATGAATCGGTTGAGGTAGCGGAGATCTATGATCATGCGCCAACCTCCTGTGGCTTTGGGAACAAGGAAAACTGGCGAATAGACGCCGGATCCAATCTCTTCTGGAGGAACCTCCTCCAAGGCCCCTTTCCGCCTGTATTCCAGTATAGACTCCTCCAACACCGTTTGCTTCTCGCGTGGAAGTAATCTTGTCAAAACAAATTTTTCTGGGGGAACAGATAAAAATTCTATCCTGTACCCTGTCCTTATTATATTCAGGACCCAGGGATCTGGAACAAACTCTGTCCAGGTATTTAGAAAAAAAGTTAAACAGCCTCCGACTGGGAGGTCTGAAAGAATAGGAGTCAAATTTATGACTGGATCTGACGGAAGGGGAGGGCCGTCACTGGTCAGCTTTATTGTTTTTGTTCCCACCGGAACAATATGATCCTCCCCTCCTGGACCCATGGCCTCGCTGAGGCCTGGATTGGCCCTGAAAGGGTCTGGACCCTCTACCCTGCCTACCCCTAACCTTAGGGGTTTGAGGAAGGCGTTTACCCTTTTTATCGGCAAGACCCTCCATAATGCGGTCCAGTTCAGTCCCAAAGCCTTCCTGGCTCGTAAGGGAGGCTGCATAAATTATACTTGGAGGCATTATCTGCCACCCAAGGTTTTAGCCATAGTGGCCTCCTACCCGCTGAAGAGAGGGCCATAGCTTTAGAGGCTAATTTTAACTGTTGTGGGCCAGAGTCACACAGAAATTCCACGGCAAGTAGAATGGACTTAAACTGCGCCAGGATGTCATCACGGGATATGCCAGAGTCGATATCCGACTGCACCTGTCGGAGGCGTCTTTGGAGGAAGACGGCTACCTCCGTAGAGGATATGGCCACAGATGCAGCAGCAGTGGAGTAAGACCTTCTTAAGGTGCATTCTACCCGCCTGTCCATCGGGTCCTGTAAGTTGGAGCTGTCATCAGCCGGGACAAGAGTCCTCTTAGACAATTTTGCAATTGCCAAATCAACTTTGGGCACAGTGCCCCACTGGTCAAATTGGGATGTCACAATCGGGAACATGGACTTGAAGCGCTTTGAGATGACCGGTGCCTTCTCAGGATGTTTCCATTCTAGCTTCATTAATCGAGACAGAGTCTCGTCCACTTTGAAGGCCCTTGGCCCCCTAGAGGTGGACTCTGAAGCTTCCCCGGGATCAACATCCTGGTCCCCCGACCGGATGGATCTAAGTAACCTCTGGGTCTTCTCTACAGGAAAGGCGTACCTTCCAGCCTCTTCTTCCTCCCCGCTAGACTCAGAGGAATGGACTTCGTCCACGGTATGGTAGGCTTCCTCCTGCATAGGAGTGGGTCTCAGAGGAGATCGGACACTGGGTCTTCTGGATAACACGGAATCCCTTAGGGTGTTCATTGAGGACTCCACAAAGTCCTTTACCCAGACTACTATGTCCCGTATGGTAGGCTCCGTATCAGGAGGCAGAGGAGGAGGACGGCAAGAGGGACACCTATTAAATTCATAGGAGTCCGCTAGAGGAGTGTCACAATCCCTACACGCCAAATGCTTGCGCTTGGATGTCGACTTGCGCCCAGTCCGATCCCCATCACCGGCAGAGGACATTATCTGCAGAGAAAGAGTTAAAAATTAATGAACAATGTCTATTCATTAGCTAAACAAGGAAGCAGCAAACCTACCAGACACAGGAAAGCTGGTAACTAAAGTAGTCTGCCTCAGTAACCAACACAAGGCTGCAAACAGCACAGCCTGGAAGGACTGGAGGCTTTATATATTCAAATTTGGCGCCCAAAATGACGTCAGATGCCAGGTTTGAACAAACTTTAATCATTGTTGTTCAGTAACAAACCACCAGAGGGCGCTGGAACACAATGTGAGTAAGCCAAACAGGAAGCTGAATGCAGGAGCTCCGTGCCTCCACCATGCCGGCAGCACCAGCTTCCATCAGATAAGCTGCAACCCTGAAAGAGAAACACAAGGTTAGCATTAAATCTAAGAGCATGGCAGCCAAATGGCTGCCCCCCGTCTATCCTGCAGTCCCAAGGACAGAAAAAAACACACTGATGCATGGGGGGTTTGACCTCTTATAGTGAGGTAATGGGGGCGTGGATTTATTTGATTACTTTACTTCATTAAATATTCCGTCTGTCCTACCAGTTTCACTGGGGCGGATAAACCCCACATGTGCTGCTGGTTAGGACGTAAGGGAAACAGATGTATGAACCCCACCACTGAATATACAGATGTTTGACCCCAATCACTGTATATAGAGGTCGGTGACCCCCTGCACACTGCATATACTGACGTGTGACCCCCTGCACACTGTATGTACAGATATGTGACCCCCTGTACATTGTATATAGAGATGTCTGACTACACTCGTTCCCCAGGTGAAAGGTAGTCATATATTCATAGACGATTTCTAGGCTGTTAGCTGGGAGCAGGTCGTGTGATGATAGGCGGCTCCTCTCTATGTGAGCAGATTGATTTGTACAAATGTATTCATCACAGTTCTTGTGCAACAAAGGTCCCCCCCCCCCCCACACACACACACACACACTCACTCAACAGATCCCCCTCCTATGGCAGTCCATGCACCTAATCAAAAATCTCTGACAGCTCAGAGTGTCCATAGATTTCTGGCTTCATTTGAGTCAGAAAACTGGCGAAAATTAACATAAATTTGTTGGGGCGACTGTTCACGTCCCCTCCTTGCAATTGTCACCCCCCCCCCCTTTTTTTAAGGTGCAGTTAAAAAGTCGCAAAGACATAGTTTGCACGTTTTTAATGCCACTTTTCAGAAACAAGGGAAATAATAAATCTCCCTCTATATTCATTCTGTTATTGGCTTACATCCAGTGGCACAACCAGAAATAACTGAGCCCCAGTGACATCACGACTAGTATCAATGGCCTGGGCGGGGCTAAGCTCCATTCAAGTGAACAGAACTTAGCCACGCCCAGGCCAGTTGATACTAGCCGTGACGTCTCTGGGCCTGCGGGTGTCGGACCCCTGCCGATCATCAGTTTAAGCAAACTGCAGAACCCCTATAAAAGTGCCCAGTTTCGCATGCCCTCCCCAGCTTTTGTATACTCCTGCAGACGCATGCCAGCGCGCCTGAAGGGGGTAGATGCCACCCAGATAACTGGACAAATGTCCAGTTGCGGGTGCATCAAAAGACAGAGGATCAAAGAGATCCTCTGCCTTTTGATAAAACACATCCGGCAGCTGAAATTACAGCGCCGGAGATCTACGATTACTTCGCAGGCGGGAGGATCAAAGCAATCACCCGCCTGGAAGCGAGTGCCATCCCCAGGAAAATTAGCAAGCGAGGATCATCCCCTGGAAACGAGAATTAGCGTGGATGGCTGAGTAACCCTGCCCTATACCACCAATGCATTAACCCTTTTATTCTTACCCCATACCACCAATCCCACTGCCCCATTGCATTAGGCTACATGCACACGACCGTATGTGTTTTGCGGTCCGTATGCCATCTGTTTTTTTTTCAGATCCATTGTAACAATGCCTAAAATGGACAAGAATAGGACATGTTCTATTTTTTTTGCGGTGCTACGGAACGGACATATTGATGCGGACAGCACACATTTTTTGCGGACCCATTGAAATGAATGGGTCCGCATCCTATCCGCAAAAAAAACGGAACGGACATGGAAACAAACAACGTTCGTGTGCATGTAGGCCTAACCCTATTATTTCTTAAATCCAACTGCCACCAATATTTACCCCTACAATATTCCATTGCATTCCCTGATTAACCCCTTCACTGCTCCACCAACCCTATGTTAACCCTTTTCTATATACCCTAATATTAACCCCTGCATATACCCCTGGCCTGCATCGTATTAACCCTTGCAGTGCCAATCTCTGATCCCTGCAATAGTAACCCCTGCATATACCCCTGGCCTGCATCGTATTAACCCTTGAAGTGCTAATCCCTGCAATATTAACCCCTGCATATACCCCTGGCCTGCATCGTATTAACCCTTGCAATGCCAATACCACATAAATAACCCCTTGTTACCCTGTAGGGACAGTTCATAGCCAGGTGGGTGGGTGCTGCTGTTATAATACGTGTGTATGTAAGTGTATTTTTAGATAGTTTGTGGGGAGAAATTGGGATTGTATTGTGTTAGCGTAGTCAGGTTTTATAGTGTTGTTAATGTATTGCGGTGTGCGTCTATATGTATATATATCTATATAACCATTAATATAAATATATAAAGATATAGCGGAAATAATTGACTGTAGGCTTGTAATTGTTTAATAAATACTTTATTGTTCAAAGCATAGTCTTATAGTGTTTTGTAGTCGCCGCCGTAGTACAACATAGCGCACTTAGTTCAGGAAAAGGTAGAGCAACAGGCAGAATAAAGAATAAATAGTCTAAGTCAGCAACAGGTGATAAACGCTTATTTATGAATATTAATTATTCACATTAACCCGCAATATTAATAATTAATATAACCTTTTACATAAGTATCTGCGATGGTTGTATGTTACTCCAGGGGTATATGAAGGACTGGAGGGGCGTATATAATACACAAAGTAATCGGGTTATATAGGAAACAAGGGCAACAGTCTAGGAATAGAATAGAAGGGCCGAAATGAAAACGGCGATACACATAAATCTCCAATTTCCAATAAGCAAACTTCCCTTCGTCAATGGTCTAGGTCCAACTGTTAAATTAATATTTTTGCATTTGGGATATAGTGAAGTATTTGTTGACTATACTGTGAACTTAGATAGGTAGAGAGGCTTAGACAGAGAACATAGGGACACAAGGTAGTGTAATGTTGTATTGTCAGCCTAGGCTTTGCAGTTCAGGCAGGTAGCACATATACATCTGAGGCCCAGTGCAAATGTTGATTTTTACAGCGAACCTTCTTAAGTTTTCCTAGGATACTCGTGGTACTTTTTCGCTTTTCAGTTTTTCGTGCAGCTATAGACTTTGGTAAAGTCCTGCTGGTCAAAGGAAGACGTTCCTGGAACAATATGATTTTTCTCAAGCAGCTAAAAGAAGACAAAGCACCGAAAGGAATACAAGGTCTGCAGGATAACTATGGCACCTGAACTACTAGTTTACTTAATCTTAAAAAATTAAGCAAACATAGTACATTTACATAGTACATTTACATTTGCGTTCAGAGCGGATCCGTCTGAGACGGATCCGCTCATATAATGCAGACGATGGATCCGTTCAGAACGGATCCATCTGCATTATATTGTAAAAAAAAATCTAAGTGTGAAAGTAGCTTCAGACGGATCTGTCCAGACTTTAGATTGAAAGTCAATGGGGGACGGATCCGTTTGAAAATTGAGCCATATAGTGTCAAATTCAAACGGATCTGCCCCCAGTGACTTACATTGTAAGGACGGATCCGTTTCCCTCCGCACGGCCAGGCGGACACCCGAACGCTGCAAGCAGCGTTCAGGTGTCCGTCTGCTGAGCGGAGCGGAAGCCAAACGCTGCCAGACTGATGCATTCTGAGCGGATCCGCATCCACTCAGAATGCATTAGAGCTGGACGGATGCGTTCGGGGCCGCTTGTGAGAGCCTTCAAACGGAACTCACAAGCGGAGCCCTGAACGCAAATGTGAAAGTAGCCTAATCCAGTTGTACATAGCAGTTATAGTTCTGCTGAAAACCTATGGTCATGTTTGCTCAAGCAAGACTATAGTCATGATAAAGTATATATAGACAGACGTACGGTTTTAAATAAGACAACCAAAAAGCTCCATGTACTGGCTAAATTAGTATCCGTCTTGGAAGATACTCTTTGGAAGCCTGAACATTCAGAGATGGTTGTAGATAAGGTAACAGCTTCTGATGCAAATGTTTTTCAAAATTCCCATTGCCTGTGCTATTTTGAGGAGGCAAAACGTGTCCATATTTTAGAGACACAGTTACAAAAGGAAACGCAGAGTAAGGCCTCTTTCACACGGGCGTCATGGTTTTGGGCCGGATAAGATGCGGGTGCGTTGCAGGAAAAGTGCAAAACATTTTAATGCGCTTTGCACGCGTGTGAGAAAAATCGGCATGTTTGGTACCCAAACCCGAACTTCTTCACAGAAGTTCGGGCTTGGGATCGGTGTTGTGTAGATTGTATTATTTTCCCTTATAACATGGTTATAAGGGAAAATAATAGCATTCTTAATACAGAATGCTTAGTACAATAGGGTTGGAGGGGTTAAAAAAAATAAAAAAATTATTTAATTCACCTTAATCCACTTGTTTGCTCAGCCCGGCTTCTCTACTGTCTTCTTTCTTCACGACCTGGGTAAGGGACCTGTGGTGACGTCACTGCGCTCATCACATGGTCCATCACATGATCTATCACCATGGTGATGGTTCATGTGACAGACCATGTGATGGGCGCAGTGACGTCGCCACAGGTCCTTTTCCTCACAGATGAAGGCAGAAGAGAAGCCGGGCTGCGCGAACAAGTGGATTAAGGTGAGTTAAATTATGATTTATTTATTTTTAACCCCTCCAGCCCTATTTTACTAAGCATTCTGTATTAAGAATGCAATTATTTTCCCTTATAACCATGTTATAAGGAAAAATAATAATGATCGGGTCCCCATCCCAATCGTCTCCTAGCAACCATGCGTGAAAATCACACCACTTGCTTGCGGATGCTTGCGATTTTCACGCAGCCCCATTCACTTCTATGGGGCCTGCGTTGCGTGAAAAACGCACAATATAGAGCATGCTGCGATTTTCACGCAACGCACAAGTGATGCGTGAAAATCACTGATTATGTGCACAGCCCCATATAAATGAATGGGTCCGGATTCAGTGCGGGTGCAATGCATTCATCTTACGCATTGCACCCGCGCGGAAATCTCGCCCGTGTGAAAGAGGCCTAAGGGTCCATTCAGACATCCGTAGTGCAATGCGGATCCGCAATACATCCGGCACCCCCATAGAACTGCAATATAAAGAAATATTACATTTTTTTCAGGAGCCATGGACCATCCCCATAGAGAATGAATAGGACCGCACCAGTTACGCAATTTGCGGAATGGATGCGGACCCATTATACGGACGTGTGTATAGAGCCTAAGGCCTCATGCACACAAACGTATTTTCTTTCCGTGTCCGTTTTTTTGCGGACCGTATGCGGAACCATTCATTTCAATTGGTCTGCAAAAAAAAAGGAAGGTGGATTCTATTTCCGTTCCTCAAAAAGTAGAACATGTCCTATTATTGCCTGCATTACGGACAAGGATAGTACTGTTCTATTAGGGGCCAGCTGTTCCGTTCAGCAAAATATGGAATGCACATGGACGTCATCCGTTTTTTTCGCGGATCCATTGTAGCAATGCCTATACTTGTCCGTATGCCTATCCTTGTCCGCAAACGGAAATACGAACATACGGAATGCACACAGAGTAACTTCCGTTTTTTTTGCAAACCCATTGAAGTGAATGGTTCCGCATATGGTCTGCAAAAAAAATGGAACGGATACGGAAAGAAAATACGTTCGTGTGCAGGAGCCCTTAGGCCTCCTGCACATGACCGTGTGGCTTTTTCAGTGTTTTGCTGTCCGTTTTTTGTTTTCGTTGTGTTACCGGTTCAGTTTTTCCGTATGGCAGAATTATGGCAGTATACAGTAATTACATAGAAAAAATTTGGCTGGGCATAAAATTTTCAATAGATGGTTCATCAAAAATGGAACGGATACGGAAGACATTCCGTATGTGTTCTGATTTTTTTGCGGACCTATTGACTTGAATGGTGCCACGGAACGTAATTTGCAAGCAATAATAGGACATGTTCTATCTTTCAACGGAACGAAAAAACAATATTTTTTTTGCGGAACCATTGAAATGAATGGTTCCGTATACGGAGGTTTTATGGAACGCAAAAAAAGTCCCGCAAACATTAAAAAAAAACGGTTGTGTGCAGGAGGCCTTAGGCCTCATGCACATGACCGTAATTTTATTCCGTGTCCGTTGTGCCATTTTCCGTGATTTTCTGCGGACCTATTGACTTTCAATGGGTCCGTTGAAAACTCGGCTAATGCACCATTTGTCATCCGCGTCCGTTATCCGTGGTTCCAGTCCGTCAAAAAAATATAACCTGTCCTATTATTTTTGCGGAAAACGGTTTCCGGACCCATTCAAGTTAATGGGACCTCTAAAAAACACGAAGACACACAAGATTGTCATCCGTGTCCTTGCGTCCGCATCCGTTTTTTTCCTATCATTTGCATGGCAAACCTGTCTTAGATTTTTTTTTACAAACCGGATTCCAAAAAAGTTGGGACACTATACAAATCGTGAATAAAAACTGAATGCAATGATGTGGAGGTGCCAACTTCTAATATTTTATTCAGAATAGAACATAAATCACGGAACAAAAGTTTAAACTGAGAAAATGTACCATTTTAAGGGAAAAATATGTTGAATCAGAATTTCATGGTGTCTACAAATCCCCAAAAAGTTGGGACAAGGCCATTTTCACCACTGTGTGGCATCTCCCCTTCTTCTTACAACACTCAACAGACGTCTGGGGACCGAGGAGACCAGTTTCTCAAGTTTAGAAATAGGAATGCTCTCCCATTCTTGTCTATTACAGGCCTCTAACTGTTCAATCGTCTTGGGCCTTCTTTGTTGCACCTTCCTCTTTATGATGCGCCAAATGTTCTCTATAGGTGAAAGATCTGGACTGCAGACTGGCCATTTCAGTACCCGGATCCTTCTCCTACGCAGCCATGATGTTGTGATTGATGCAGAATGTGGTCTGGCATTATCTTGTTGAAAAATGCATATATTTTTCTGCATTGATGGTGCCTTTCCAGACATGCAAGCTGCCCATGCCACACACACTCATGCAACCCCAAACCATCAGAGATGCAGGCTTCTGAACTGAGCGTTGATAACAACTTGGGTTGTCCTTGTCCTCTTTGGTCCGGATGACATGGCGTCCCAGATTTCCAAAAAGAATTTTGAATCGTGACTCGTCTGACCACAGAACAGTCTTCCATTTTGCCACACTCCATTTTAAATGATCCCTGACCCAGTGAAAACGCCTGAGCTTGTGGATCTTGCTTAGAAATGGCTTCTTCTTTGCACTGTAGAGTTTCAGCTGGCAACGGCGGATGGCACGGTGGATTGTGTTCACTGACAATGGTTTCTAGAAGTATTCCTGAGCCCATTGTGTGATTTCCTTTACAGTAGCATTCCTGTTTGTGGTGCAGTGTCGTTTAAGGGCCCGGAGATCACGGGCATCCAGTATGGTTTCACGGCCTTGACCCTTACGCACAGAGATTGTTCCAGATTCTCTGAATCTTCGGATGATGTTATGCACAGTTGAAGATACAATTTTTCGCTGGGTAGCACCTTTCTGATATTGCTCCACTATCTTTCTGCGCAACATTGTGGGAATTGGTGATCCTCTACCCATCTTGGCTTCTGAGAGACACTGCCACTCTGAGAAGCTCTTTTTATACCCAATCATGTTGCCAATTGACCTAATTAGTGTTAATTGGTCTTCCAGCTCTTCGTTATGCTCAAATTTACTTTTTCCAGCCGCTTATTGCTACTTGTCCCAACTTTTTTGGGATTTGTTGACACCGTGAAAATTTGAATCAACTTATTTTTCCTTTAAAATGATACATTTACTCGGATTAAACGTTTGATCTGTCATCTACGTTCTATTACAAATAAAATATTGACATTTGCCATCTCCACATCATTGCATTCAGTTTTTATTCACAATTTGTTTAGTGTCCCAACTTTTTGGGAATCCGGTTTGTACTTTCCTTCATGTCTGGTGACCCAAAAATAAAGGAAGACACACGGAAACAAAAACGGAAACGGATCACGGAACAACGGAACCCCATTTTGCGGAACGGAACACAACAACGGTCGTGTGCATGAGGCCTTATGCTGAGATCAGTAATTTGAGGCATGAACCAGGTCACTATTGGAGATTAGTAAGGCTACTTTCACACTAGCGTTTGGGGCTCCACTTGTGAGTTCCGTTTGAAGGCTCTCACAAGCGGCCCCGAACGGATCCGTCCAGCTCTAATGCATTCTGAGTGGATGTGGATCCGCTCAGAATGCATCAGTCTGGCAACGTTTGGCCTCCGCTCCGCTCAGCAGGCGGACACCTGAACGCTGCTTGCAGCGTTCTGGTGTCCGCCTAGCTGTGCGGAGGTAAATGTAAGTCAATGGGGGCGGATCCGTTTGAATTTGACACTATATGGCTCAATTTTCAAACGGATCCGTCCCCCATTGACTTTCAATGTAAAGTCTGGACGGATCCGTCTGAAGCTACTTTCACACTTAGAATTTTTTTACAATATAATGCAGACGGATCCGTTCTGAACGGATCCATCGTCTTCATTATATGAGCGGATCCGCTCTGAACGCAAGTGTGAAAGTAGCCTTAGCAGAACCGCATTAATGAGTTTATCCAAAATGGTTTCAGACTTTTCCTTGTCCCATAGCTCACAGTCACATCCAAAGAAATCTGTGTTTCAACGAGGGCAACAGGGGGACTCCAGAGTCCATGAGATTGAATGTTCCAAGTCCTAGTTTAGGGAAATCTAACAAATGCAAGAAAAATTTGAGAAAATGTAGAATTATTAAAAGTGCTTCATTAGCTATGGAGCAGTACAGAAAATCTGTGACAAGTGAGATATGCACTGTAAAAAGCCCTAAG
Organism: Bufo gargarizans; assembly: GCF_014858855.1. Taxonomy (NCBI): domain Eukaryota; kingdom Metazoa; phylum Chordata; class Amphibia; order Anura; family Bufonidae; genus Bufo; species Bufo gargarizans. Next base: position 36,910,456 of record NC_058089.1, read on the forward strand.
CCTGATGTAGGATACAGTGCAAACATAGCTTGGAGCGCTAAAAGGATGCAGGCCTGTTGTAAATCTCACAGCAATGAAAATCACAGAAAATATTATTCTGTAAAATGTTTTACTTGAGGTCAAATGGTCATATTTCTAAAAAGTGTTACTCTGTAGTTAATATAAAACAGAGAACATATGATAAGCCCAGCTGGACTGGAAAACAAAAGAAACATTTTTCTCCAAGGAAAAGTTATAGATACATGAATTATGGCGGGAAAAAGGGTCTCTCCCAGCCTGTTATGTCTGATATACAAACTGACAATGGCCAGGAGAAGGTTCAATACAATGGTAATTTGTGCAAAAATTACTATTCTAATGTAGTTTCACCCTGTGAATAGTCTGGTTCTGGAGCTATTGTCTAGGCTAGGAGATGATGCTGTTTATGGTTAACACCTTGTCTGTCTGTCCTTTTGTGTAGATGCGTGTCCATGTTTCACGTGGCACCATATATTAGCATACAAAGGACTGGCTGCTCCCTCACAAACAGGATGCCTCAGTGTGGTATCTACCTGTCTCCAATAATATGCAATTGCACAAAACAGGTAGGTCCATATGTAATAAGCTGTATGTTGTGTAGAAAAGCATATATAGCTGCGGTGGAAAGGGGGACCCCATAAGGTTCACACCGATACCTTTGTGTCTTTTATGTTATATCTGCAAGAGTTGTGTCCGGGCCGTAATGACACACATTCACTTTATTTATTTTTTATGTTCACTGTGTGCACCTTTACACGTTTCTAGTGTCCACTAGGGTTTTCAAGGGTTGCGGCGCCCTAACGGGTACCCCCTCCTTGAGGTCTAGGGGGGGTGTGGCCATATTGGTTCCTCACCCCCCTGCCAAACCCCTTGGGCTCTCCCTCTGGGGATTGGGAATGGTTTGTGGGGGGCTCTTCTCTTGGGAGAGGGCCTGCGATAGACCGCAACCTAGTTCACGATTTTTGTGTGGCACGCTGCACGATTTTGTTGCACGGGTGTTGAAAGCACGCTCTTCGGACTTCGAAAAAAATAATAAAAAAAATCAAGAGTTGTGTGTTATTTCTAGTGATACCAAGGCAACATACTGTAGCTGTGGTATAAACTGAGAACAATTCCACAAGCCGGGGGAAAATGGGAATATTGACCGTTGTCATATGATAATTGGTAATATTCCGCCTTTTTATACCAGTAAGGTCAGATATTGCTTTTGATAATTATTGATATTAATAAGTAATATCTATCCTGTTTCACCTTGTCATAAATTAGACACAGTCCGTGTGGCTATATCTATATCTACACCCGCCACTGGCTGGGGTAGATTTCAGTTCTTTTGCAGCAGATAACTGGCCTCCTCCGCCCCCCTTTTTTGGAAAGTAGCGAGGCTGGCAGAGAAATGGCGCTTGTGCAGAAAGTTTTGCACAGGTGGTATTCAAAAAGTCATAGACATGCAGCTTGCAACTTTTCCACACCACAAAAGGGGTTATCCAGTCCCTATATTGATCCTAGAATGCCCGGGTCCCTCCTCTAGAGCATAATTACCAGCTCCCCGTCACCCTCGTCCCTCCAGATCCCTACACAGCTCACGGATGCTAGGGAGCAGGTAATTATCTAGGGGTCATTATAGGGACTGGATGACCCATTTAAATTATAAATCTGTCCCATAGTTTCTAGTACAGAATGCCGCTGCAAGGCTGTTAACAAGCCAACCCTGCCATTGCCACATAACACCAACCCTTCACTCACTACACTGGCTACTGATAAAATGGAGACTTTTGTTTAAGGCCTCTTTCACACGGGCGTCAGTTTTTTTGCCCGGATAAGAGGCGGGTGCGTTGCGGGAAAATGCACGATTTTTCCGCGCGATTGCAAAACATTGTCATGCGTTGCACTCGCGTGAGAAAAATCGTGCATGTTTGGTACCCAAACCCGAACTTCTTCACAGAAGTTCGGGCTTGATGTTCTGAAGATTGCATTATTTTCCCTTATAACATGGTTATAAGGGAAAATAATAGCATTCTGAATACAGAATGCATAGTAAAACAGCGCTAGAGGGGTTGAAAAAAAATTAATTTTTTTTTAACTCACCTTAGTCCACTTGATCGCGAAGCCCGGCATCTCCTTGTGTCTCCTCTGCTGAACAGGACCTGGGGTGAGCATTAAATAGAGGTTAAGGACCTTTGATGATGTCACTCCGGTCATCACATGGTACGTCACATGATCTTTTACCATGGTGATTCACCATGGTAAAAGACCATGTGATGACCGGAGTGACGTCATCAAAGGTCCTTAACCTCTATTTAATGCTCACCACAGGTCCTGTTCAGCAGAGGAGACACAAGGAGATGCCGGGCTTCGCGATCAAGTGGACTAAGGTGAGTTACATTATATATATATTTTTTTTTTAACCCCTCTAGCGCTGTTTTACTATGCATTCTGTATTCAGAATGCTATTATTTTCCCTTATAACCATGTTATTAAGGAAAATAATAATGATCGGGTCTCCATCCCGATCGTCTCCTAGCAACCGTGCGTGAAAATCGCACCGCATCCGTACTTGCTTGCGGATGTTATGCGATTTTCACGCTTCCCATTCACTTCTATGGGGCCTGCGTCGCGTGAAAATCGGACAATATAGAGCATGCTGCGATTTTCACTCAACGCACAAGTGATGCGTGAAAATCACCGCTCATGTGCACAGCCCCATAGGAATGAATGGGTCAGGATTCAGTGCGGGTGCAATACGTTCACCGCACGCATCGCACCCGCACGGAAAACTCGCCCGTGTGAAAGGGGCCTAAGATTGGCTTATCGACATTCAAATCCTTGCACAATCAAGGCCCTGGATATCTGAAGGACTTGTTGCAAATGCATCACCTTCCCCCTCCCCCCCCCCCCCCCCCCACATTCTGAGATCAAAAGGATCTAATAACTTGATCACCCCCAGAGCCCACCTCAAAAATTTTGGAGACAGAGCCTTCTGCCATGCCACCCCTACACTTTGGAACTCCCTGCCACACCCAATTAGGACATCTCCATCCCAGCAAGCATTTAAGTCCAATGGGATGGAGCCTTACAGGTGGGTGATCAATGACATTAATGACATTAATCACCCCCCTGTAAGGCTCCATTCAGACGTCCGTATGTGTTTTGCGGATCTGATCCATGTATCCGTGGATCCGTAAAAATCATACGGACGTCTGAATGGAGCCTTACAGGGGGGTGATCAATGACAGGGGGGTGATCAATGACAGGGGGGTGATCAGGGAGTCTATATGGGTGATCACCCCCTTGTCATTGATCACCCCCCTGTAAGGCTCCATTCAGACGTCCGTATGTGTTTTGCGGATCCAATCCATGTATCTGTGGATCCGTAAAAATCATACGGACGTCTGAATGGAGCCTTACAGGGGGGTGATCAATGACAGGGGGGTGAACAATGACAGGGGGGTGATCAGGGAGTCTATATGGGGTGATCAGGGGTTCATAAGGGGTTAATAAGTGACAGGGGGGGTTGGGGGTGTAGTGTAGTGTAGTGGTGTTTGGTGCTACTTTACACAGCTACCTGTGTCCTCTGGTGGTCGATCCAAACAAAAGGGACCACCAGAGGACCAGGTAGAAGGTATATTAGACGCTGTTATCAAAACAGCGTCTAATATACCTGTTAGGGGTTAAAAAAATCGCATCTCCAGCCTGCCAGCGAACGATCTTACCTTCCGATCCTGTGAACGCGCGCACCTGTGTGCGCGCGTTCACAGGAAATCTCGGCTCGCGCAAGATGACGCATATATGCGTGACTCTGCGCAGAGCTGCCGTCTCCGGACCGCGATCCTGCGTTAGGCGGTTAATTAATACCGGATCAGTTTTTCCAGATGACAACCGTTTGCGTCCGGATTGTCAGATCCGTCAGGCAGTCCCGGCGACGGAACTGCCTGCCGGAATCCTCTGCTGCAAGTGTGAAAGTACCCTTAGGTGCTGGCCGTGCAACTTGCTTAAATCTGAACCAGCTTCCTTGCTGGCGTAGATTTAAGTCATTTTCTTCCTGCCATAGACAGGTGTAGAAAATGATAAATAAGATGAGCTGGCCAGCCTCATCTTCCCCACCCATGTCACGACTTGGAAAAGTGGCGGGAGCGGGGAAAAGTCTCTGTGCGACTGAATCTGCAACAAAAGTACCCCAAAAAGTGGCATACTTCTCATCATAAATGATCACTTAAATATATGGTTCCCACAGTGAATCTTACGCCCCATTCACACAGGGTATTTATACCCAGGAATCTTGGTCCATACTCCGCACAAAACCCCCCAAAAAGAAACAGATGGTGTCTGTGCAGAATCCACCTTCTATTGTTTTCAATGAGAGGCTGTGCAGCCATTCGTCCAGCCAGTGGTAAAGCCACAAACGTGCCACAAAAGGACATGTCTGGAAGGGCACCACTGGAAGCCGTAGAGAGTATTCATTTGCAGTTTATCTTCATTCAATGGGGCTAAACCACAAGCGGCTTCACAGCATTTAAATTAAAAAATTATGGCACAAACTTCTGAAGATTTTACACCCGAAAGTGTAGCGGCGCATACACAGTCAGCATCTGCACCGCTCAGGTAGCAGCAGCAAGGACTCTATGCTTACACCGCTACTCGGAGCAACGGCGCACGTGAGAGATTGACAGGACCAGGCAAAATGTCTGGTCAAGTCAATCAAGTCGAGTCTCTTGAGCAGTGGGGCCAGCCCCTCGCCACTCAAGAAGTCTGAATTATGAACGAATTTGATTTGTATGAATCAATTCGCTAATCTCTAGGCGGATGTTAAAATCTGCGCGTATCATAGATGTCTGAAATAAATGGCGTCTTAGGGTCTATTCACACGTCTGTAGTGCATTGCGGATCTGCAATACACCCGGCCGGCACCCCCATAGAAATGCCTTTTCTTGTTTGCAGTTGCTCTATTTTTTTTCCCAGAGCTGCGGACTGGAAGATCGGGGCCGTGCTCCGGAAATGCGGATGCAGAGAGCACATAGTGTCCTCTCCGCATCCATTCAGTCCCCATAGAGAATGAATGGGTCCGCACCCGTTCCGCACAATTGAAACTGGTGCGGACAACACTTGCGGACGTGTGAATGGAGCCTAAATCCTCATTCACACGTCAGTGATTCACACAGCACACGTCCCCATTAATTTTAATGTGTGTATTCACACATCAATGTTTTGTCACAGTCCGTGTTTTTAGCACAGAAGCATGCTCTGTTATGTCCGTTCACGGATCCATCACGACCCATTATACTCTATGGATCCATAAAAAACTCGGATGCAAAACAGATGCCATCCATGTTTCTTTCGTTTTTCACAAACCATTAGAAGATGCAATGAAAATCTATTTTGAACTGTACAGTGTCTGTGATACATGGATTATGGCAGGCTTTGTTCAGCTGTAGAACAAAAAATGGCGCACCATAGGGTAATAACGTCTTGAATAGAAAATAAGCAATATCTCCAAAAATGGAGGCTCACCTTGTAGAGTTGTGCTAGAATAGGCACAACTCTAGTGTAGGCACATATAAGGTTAGCAGAAGCCCCTCATAGCAGATGGTATGCAGCCCGGGATATAGATACTTCTGATCAGGGATGCCTGGAATCCCTCAGAAAGTCAGTAGTTCAGTAAGGTAGAAATGTCCCACGGCGCAAAAACCACCCGGTGGTTGGATTGGATTACAGGGTTCTTTTATTAAGCAAGCGGTACAACGCGTTCCGGGGATATACCCCTTCTTCAGGTACAAATGACTTGCGTTTTTGCGTCATGGGACATCTCTACCTTACTGTGATACACGGATGACACAAGGAGAGCAGAAAATGGACACACGGACCAAACACGGATGCTTAACGAATAAATCACTGATCTTATCACGGATTACATCACATACATGTGAATGAGGATTAAGGCTGGGTTCACATGCTTTACTGCGAATTGCTGAGGTTTTGCGCTGCAGTTCTAGGCCCTGCTGACTTTTATAGGTGAAGCATATTTTTTTTAAAAAATATCTCACTGATAAGGCCCAATGCACATGGCGCCACCATGCCCGTGGTACTACCCACAAACCGCGGGCACCAGTTGTGTGCACTCCACATTCCAGTGTGGACCCATTGACATCAATGGGTCCGCAATCTACAAGGTACAGCGAAAGATAGGCCATGTCCTATCTTTTGTGGTCCAAAGAAACAGACCCGGAAGCTCACAGAAGTGCTTATGTGTGTTTTCATGGACTTCCAGGTTCATGCCTCTGCACCGCAAAAGATAGGACATGCCCTATCTTACGCCGTATCTTGAAGATCACTGAACCATTAATGTCAATGGGTCCGCACTGTGATCCAGACAGCACACAGTCGGTGCCCGTGTTTTGTAGAACCGTAGTACGGGCATGGCAGCACCATGATGCATGAGGCCTAAGGCTGGTTTCACACGGGCATTGCGGGTGGGTTGCGGGAAAACATACGAGTGCGTTGTGGGAACATGCATGATTTTCCCCTGCGAGTGCAAAGCGTTTTAATGCGTTTTGCACATGTGTGAGAAAAATCGGCATGTTTGGTAACCCAGACCCGAACCCGGACTTCATCATAGACGTTCGGGTTCAGGATTCTGTAGATTTTATTATTTTCCCTTATAACATGGTTATAAGGGAAAATAATAGCATTCTTTAATACAGAATGCTTAGTAGAAGGTCAATTGAGGGTTAAAAAATAAAATAAAAATTAGCTCACCTTCTCCAAGTGATCGCGTAGCTGCCGGTCTCCTGTTCCTTCTTCAGGACCTTTCAAAGGACCTGTGGTGACGTCACTGAGCTCATCACATGGTCCATCACCATGGTGATGGACTATGTGATGATCTCAGTGATGTCACCACAGGTCCTTTGACAGGTCCTGAAGAAAGAACAGGAGATCGACCGCTACGCGATCAATTGGAGGAGGTGAGTTAATTATATTTTTTACTTTTAACCCTCAATTGACCTTCTACTAAGCATTCTGTATTAAAGAATGCTATTATTTTCCCTTATAACCATGTTATAAGGGAAAATAATACAGTGAATAGACTTTAATCCTAGCAACCATGCGTGAAAATCGCACCGCATCCGCACTTGCTTGCGGATGCTTGCAATTTTCACGCAGCCCCATTCACTTCTACGGGGCCTGCGTTGCATGAAAAACTTAAAATATAGAGCATGCTGCGATTTTCATGCAACGCACAAGTGATGCGTGAAAATCACTGCTAATGTGCAAAGCCCCATAGAAATGAATGGGTCCGGATTCAGTGCGGGTGCAGTGTGTTCACCTCACGCATTGCACCCGCGCGGAAAACTCACCCGTGCGAAAGGGGCCTAAATGTGCATAGCCAATAACCATATCACAAACCCATAGCAATTCACTGTAAACAACAAGCAGTTTTGCCACACAGTATTTGGATGTGTGCCATTCCTATGCCATTCCAGCACAACACATATATCCAGTATGAGGGCTCATGGACGTCGTATGGCAGTGCTCAGGGGACTTACAGTTCCTTATTACAGTCGGACAGTCTGTATGGTGTTTTATCTATAGAGAGCTTTTTTCCCCTAGAAGAACATTCCCCTTCACAAGGCATCTGATGGAACATGACAAAAATACACATTTATTTTATTTATTTATTTATTTTATGTACTTATATAGAGCTACTATATTCCGCAGCGCTTTACAGACATTTGCATCAAGCTGTCCCCAATGGGGCTCACAATCTAAGTTCCCTATCAGTATGTCTTTGGAGTATATATGCCATATGAAATAGGCATATGGAGATACAGAAGAACCCACATATGTTCCTCTAAAGTAATCTTCTTTAGGCCAGTTCACGCTTAAAAAATCACAGTGGAATCAACATGTTTTTTTTCTGCGTATATTTCACATCTTTTTTATGCATTTATTTTTTAAAAATTTTAACCAAAATCAGCACCAAAAACTCATGGGGTCATTTATCAAACTGGTGTAAAGTAGAATTGGCTTAGTTGCCCACAGCAACAAATCAGATTCCACCTTTCATTTTTGACAGCTTCTTTGGACAATGAAATCAGATTTGTTGCTATGGGCAACTAAGTCAGTTCTACTTTACACTAGTTTGATAAATGACCCCATCAGTGTGAACTGGCCCTTAGGCTGCTTTCTCGCTGTGATTCAGCTCCACACAGACAGCAGGTTTCCCTGGTTTGTGATGACTGGATCTTAGCTCATTCAGAATTGTGTATTTGGCCTCTGTATTCTGTCCATGTGCTTTCTGTGACACAAATAAAACCAATGTGACTGTATGGAGCTATTTACACCTCTGTATATTTGGCAGGCTTTATTTTGTGATGCTGGTGCTAAATGCAGCACGTTCCATTGGATGCATAGTCTGGCTGTTGTTATCTCCCTATAGAAGTCTGTGGAGATCACTTACTAAGGATCCATACATAATACCATCCATCAGTCACCATACATATTCAGTTTTAGTCTCTAAAGGTACTGGCAAAAGCCTTCACAAGAAATAGAAAATGGATTTTATGGTTCAAACTCTTTTTTTTTCTTTAACCCCTTAGGGACACAGCCTTATTTCACCTTAGGACCAGGCCATTTTTTGCAAATCTGACCAGTGTCACTTTAAGTGGTGATAACTTTAAAACGCTTTGACTTATCCAGGCCATTCTGAGATTGTTTTTTCGTCACATATTGTACTTCATGACACTGGTAAAATGAAGTCAAAAAAAATATTTTTTTTGCATATAAAAATACCTAATTTATCAAAAATTGGGAAAAATTTGCAAATTTTAAAGTTTCAGTTTCTCTACTTCTGTAATACATAGTAATACCCCTAAAAATTGTGATGACTTTACATTCCCCCATATGTCTACTTCATGTTTGAATTATTTTGGGAATGATATTTTATTTTTTGGGGATGTTACAAGGCTTAGAAGTTTAGAAGCAAATCTTGAAATTTTTCATAAATTTACAAAAACCCAATTTTTAGGGACCACTACAGCTCTGAAGTCACACACTTATGAAAAAGCACAACACTTTGCGAGGCTTACAGAATAGAAACCACGAAAAATGACCCCATTCTATAAACTACACCCCTCAAGGTATTCAAAACTGATTTTACAAACTTCGTTAACCCTTTAGGTGTTGCACAAGAGCTATTGGCAAATGGGGATGAAATTTGAGAATTTCATTTTTTTGCCTAATTTTCCATTTTAACCCATTTTTTATTACTAACAAAGCAAGGGTTAACAGCCAAACAGACTGTATCTTTATTGCCCTGACTCTGCCGTTTACAGAAACACCCCATTATGTGGCCGTAAACTACTGTACTGGCACACAGTAGGGCGTAGAGTGAAAGGTGTGCCGTTTGGTTTTTGGAAAAAGCCAGGTTTTGCCGGACTGCTTTTTTGACACCATGTCCCATTTGAAGCCCCCCTGATGCAACCCTAGAGTAGAAACTCCATAAAAGTGACCCCATCTAAGAAACTACACCCCTCAAGGTATTCAAAACTGATTTCACAAACTTTGTTAACCGTTTAGGTGTTGCACAATATTTAATGGAAAATAGAGATACAATTTCAAAATTTAACTTTTTGGGCAGATTTTCCATTTTAATATTTTTTTTCAGTTACAAAGCAAGGGTTAACAGCCAAACAAAACTCATTATTTAGGGCCCTGATTCTGTAGTTTACAGAAACACCCCATATGTGGTCATAAACTGCTGTACGGGCACACGGCAGGGCGCAGAAGGAAAGGAATGCCATACGGTTTTTGGAAGGCAGATTTTGCTGGACTGGTATATTTACACCATGTCCCAGTTGAAGCCCCTCTGATGCACCCCTAGAGTAGAAACTCGGGATAGGGTGGCAGTTTTGTTGGTACTAGTTTAGGGTACATATGATTTTTGGTTGCTCTATATTACACTTTTTGTGCGGCAAGGTAACAAGAAATAGCTTTTTTGGCACCGTTTTTTTTTTTGGTGTTATTCACAACATTCATCTGACAGGTTACTTGTGATAAATGAACTGGGCACTCTCAGGATATAGGGATCAAACAGATATTTATTGACGTATAAGACAATAAAAACGACAATAAAAGAGAGAATGTGGCCCTCCTGTTGGAAATCTATGTATAAAACAGCACTTGCTCACTGTAGCTGGCACTCTGAATCTAGATGGGTATTATAAACTACACATGGCATATTCCTGCAATAAAACGACAATAAAAAGGTACATCACAAATTATTCACACAATACAAAAATCGCACAATAAAAACGCATACATATCCCAGATGCTGAATGTTCACTGGGAAAACTAAGAGTTGTTCCCCAACTCACTGACAAAGTTCTGAAGCTCCAAGGTAACAGTTAGAGGCACCGTGACGTGATAGTCCCACAACAAACAGGTATAGCGGCGTCCCGCTCTATATTCAACCAGTAGCGTCCCACTGGGCTAATAGCATTTAAGTCTTGTTAAATCTCCTGTCAGCAAATATTTGATGAAAAAGATAGTCTTACCGGAAAGGTTCTCCTCACCACTTTGTTGCCCACCGTCACTCTGCTAGGTCGTGTTTTTAATTACCTCCAGACTTTTTTGAGCGGTCAGGTTATTAAAATCCCATGTAGGTAAAAGTTTGGCGTGTGCAGCCCGATCTCTGCTGTAGGCTGTCATGGATACCTTATACTTGAACCTTATCGTGGTGTTGAGCAGTATGGTACGAGGTTCCGGCACTATCTGTTGGTCCTCACTCCTTAAAAGGAGTCCTGTTTTCAGGGTCCTGTTTTTTTTACGATGGTCACCTGAGGGGTTAGGTCATGTGATATTTTTATAGAGCTGGTCGATACGGACGGGGCGATACCTAATATGTATACTTCTTTTTTATTTATGTAAGTTTTACACAATGATTTCATTTTTGGAACAAAAAAAAATCATGTTTTAGTGTTTCCATAGTCTAAGAGCCATAGTTTTTTCAGTTTTTGGGCGATTATCTTTGGTAGGGTATGATTTTTGCGGGATGAAATGACGGTTTGATTGTTACAATTTTGGCGTACATGCAACTTTTTTGACCACTTTTATTACCTTTTTTGGGAAGTAAGGTGGGCAAAATTTCAATTTCATCATAGTTATTTTTTTTTTTATGGCATTCACCGTTCGGGTAAAGTAACATGACCGTTTTATATATCAGGTTGTTACGGACGTGGCGATACCAAACATGTGTAGGGAATTTTATTTTTTCATTTTTAATCAGTAATAAATGTGTTTTTTGATTTTTACTTTATTTTCACTTTTTTTTTTTTTACCCAGACCCACTTGGTTCTTGAAGATCCAGTGGGTCTGATGTCTGTATAATACAGTACAGTACCCTATATAGGGTACTGTACTGTATTTTACTTACACTTTGTCTGAACAGATCTATGCCTTTAGCACAGATCTGTTCAGAACCATGGACAGCAGGATGCCTGAGAAGGCGTCCTGTTACCATGGGAACCTTCCCCGTCTGCTCAGTAGTGGCCAGAACTGCGCAGACGGGGAAGGGTAAGAACAAGTCTGTTGAGGGGCTGTCTGGGAGCTCTCTCCCTCTCCCATCGGGGGGCTGCAAGGCACAGCAGCCCCCCGATGGGAGAGGGAGGGAGCTTCCTGAGCTGTTAACCTTTTCCATACAGCGGTCTGTACGAACCGCGGTATGGAAAGGGTTAAACGGCTGACATCGCGGCACAGATGTCAGCCATTTATACCAGGGTGTCAGCAATGTGCTGGCACCCTGGTATACCCACTGTCCACCAACGATTATTCAAGGGGAGGCGGGCGGGGGATCGCGATCCCACCTGCCGCATTGCCCGCCTCCCGCACCGCCCGCAACCCCCCCTGCACCTCCCACCGGGTTCAAATCACTCAGGGGTGCAAGGGGGGAGATACAGATGGATTTTTGGAATGCTAAAGTTTCGGATCAGAAACTGCAGAAATTGCAGCAAACCGCAGGTCTGAATTGACCTGTGGTTTGCTGCGATCGCCGACATGGGGGGGGTCATGGGACCCTCCCGCGCATTTAGCCTAGGTGCCTGCTCAATGATTTGAGCAGGCACCGGGTTCCGATCACTGCCAGCCGCACGGTGATCGAATATACACAGGGCGTACACCCTGTGTCCTTAAGTACCAGGAAACAAGGGCGTACCTGTAAGCCCTATGTCCTTAAGAGGTTAAAGAGGTTGTCTCACTTCAGCAAAAAGCATTTATGTATCTTTTTTTTTCTTCTTAAAGGGTTTGTCTCACTTCAGCAAAAAGCATGTATTATGTAGAGGAAGTTACTGTATTATTCCCCCTATAAGACGCAGGTTTTAGAGGAGAACAATAGCAAAAAGCATGTATTATGTAGAGGAAGTTACTGTATTATTCCCCGTATAAGACGCAGGTTTTAGAGTAGAACAATAAGAAAAAAAAAAATTCATTAGACCTCAGATCAGACCTCAGTTAACAGCCCCAATCAGACCCCCAATGTTAATAAGACCCCAACAAGACCTCAGATTAGACCCACAATCAGACCTCAGCTCAGAGCCCAATGTGAATGACTGCCAATCAGACCCCAATCAGACCTCATATTAGCCCCCACCGCCTCTCATATTAGCCCCCAGCAGCCCCCATTGCCTCATATCAGCCATCAGTATACCCCATTGCCTCTTATTTTGGCCCCCAGCAGACCCCATTGTCTCATATCAGCCCTCTGTAGCCCCCATTGCCGCTCATTTTGGCCCCCAGCGCCTCATGTTTAATAAAAATAAATAAACCACTTACCTCTCCTGCTCCTGGACACCACCGCTCCTCACCGCCCGTGCTCTGTCTTTCTCCTGCTGTCGGCTGTGCTGTGAACTGGCGTGCACAGCATGTCGGGCGGTAATAATTCAATTAAGAATGATTAATTATGGCTATAAAAATAATTAACCATGATAAAATGTAATTTGTCATAAATTCTTTAAATCATGACCTGGTGAATTGTGGACAATCTAATTGATACAATTCACATCTGAGTCCGACTATTTCCTCAGATAATAAAGGTCTTTTGACGTGAGATGACTGTAGGTCTGGTGCAGAGACCGCGGTCCCATCTGCACCATCAGAGTTAGGGGTGCTGTCCCCTTGTGGTTGGGGAGAGAGACCGGTTGTCTCCTCTCCCTTCAAGGTACACTGCCGCTGGGGAATGGAGACGATGCTCTTCTCTCCCTGTAAAACATACTGCCGCTGGGGAGTCAGACCGGTACCGCTGCCTGGTGCTGGGTAGTGGGTTCGACCATCTCCATTCCCAGTGATGCTGGTTGCTACAAGGACGGGGAACCAACAATCTCCTCTCCCTGTGATCCTGTCTGCCGCTGGGGAGAGAGACCAGTTGTCATCTCTCCCTGTAAGGTAAGCTGTCGATGAGAAGTCAGACCGGCTGTCTGGACTCCGGGTAACGCTGACTGTAGTTTGGGATCTGGGCTGGCTGCCCAGCATCCCTGTAGAGCCAGTGAAGAGACTTCGGTCCCATCTCTACCTGCCGTCGGGAGGTCTTCCCAGAACCAGTCAATGAAGTTCCCTACTTTGGGAGTTGTTAGGGAGCCAGGGGGTATCGCCGCCAAGTCTTCCCAGTTGTAGGGGGGCAGATCTGGCTCTGCTTGTCGGGTAGGTTGGGGATGAACGGAGCTGAGCAGGTGTTGGTAGGTCTGCTCCAGCTCCCACTCCCTTGTTACCAGGTGGGTCATGTCTTTGCTCACCTCCCATCCGTCAGCATAAACATGCATGCCCATCCGGTAGTCGTAGATGTACTAAAACCTAGACTCCTCCATGCTGCCGAGATCAATGTCCTCCTCCAAGGCCTCCCATAGTAACCCAGTTCTATTATAATCCTTCCCTTCGGGTAAGTTGTGCTCGGCCATCCAGGGGGAATGTTGAATGACATGCCACCTTAGGGTCCAGTAAGCGTCCTCTAGCCAAAGCTCCTTACATACCAGGCTGTGGAGCTCTGTGACCCACTCGCCCAGGGGCTCTCCCAAGAGACCCATCCGCATCGTTACACGCTTCTGTAGCCGCTGCTCATAACTAGGGAGACTCTCACCTCGCCGCCGCTGGGCATTTTCCAGGGCATCATACCAGACTTCCTTCCTGTCTGCATCCCTGTAGTCCGCGGCCGCCTCCTCCTCCTCCTCATCATGGAACGCTGTCCGAAGACTAGTTGATTCCATCCTGCTGTATCCAGGGGCGCTGTACGGATACTAGCGTTGCCCTCAATATACCCCACAAACGGTGTCTCCGAGCTGCTTTTCCTCGCACTAGGATGCCATCACACTGCTGCCACCACTGTAACGGATCTCCTGGCACCCCAACTGGGTACCTCCGTTGATGGATGCTCCTAGTGCTTTCCGATGACTCCAAGCACTCCACTCGACACCGTAACCATCACAGGAACAAGGAACAGGAACAGCTCTTACAAGAGCTAGAGGTTATAGCCAGGGGAGTATACAGCGTATAGCAATCCCCACACACATGAGATGAGGCTCTATGTTGAAGGCCAAAACAGGAACTCTTTTTATTGAAGATCAACTCAGTATATATACAGTTCAAGAAGTCTAACAACATAAATCAATCAACCATGAACAACATGCAGACATCTTCACCCCCTCCATAATGAATGAATGGGGAGAGAGGAGACACATGTGATGGGATTATCTCCTGAGTGTATCATAGGGTGATCTACTCATCTATGGGTGATCTACTCATCTATGAGTCGGCTGCTCCAAAAGTCAGCTATCTTAATCCCATCACTAACACAATCAGTGAGATTCTAAGTGCAGAGTTAACCCTTTTTGTGTTGCTGAATTCACACCCTGCACCTTTAATGAGCAATAGGAAATATGTGGCATATAAATTCCACACATAAATCAGGGTTCATAGTTCCTTGTAACCCCAAAAGGTCTGAGGGGGTCTCCATAGTTCTGGGTCCATAGTAAATATGCAGATTTATTGGTTACAAGGTTATAAACATAAATAAGTAAATAAACACAATGATACATGCAAATGAATATATTCAGCGTTGATATAAAGCATTACAAGCTTAACAATACATGTGAGTGGAAATAACTTGTCACATTATAACAAAGCTATTATTAAGTTAGGAATAAAAAAATAGATGAGCAGCACACAATTCCAGTAGGTGCAATTCCTTGAAAAGGACCGCGCATGGGCGTAGGGATCACCATAGCAGCCATAGCAATGGCTATGGGGCCCTACGCCACTGGGGGCCCGGGCTGCCGGCTGAGGATTATATATATTTTTTAATTCATGTGGAGTAGCTACAGGGGTCACAGGCCCCTCCAGGACAGACAGAGAAAGCGCTATCTGCAGGGCCTGCAGGCTGTGGGCGGTGCGATAGGGCGCGGGGCAGAGAGGCATACCTGCAATGAGGAGATGGAGTGGTCCCGCTCCCAGTCTGGGCGGCAGTCAAACTGGCCGAAAGTTGAGTATGCGAAGTGTACAGCGAAGCTGCGTGCTGCTGGGCCTGGCAGCGCTGCTGGAGTGTGGGTGCGCAGACGTTCAAGTGGCTGTGAGGTGAGGGCTGGCTGACTCTGGGACTGGTAAAACTTACTCTGGAGTCCTGGACCATTATATCTGGGGAGGAGTGGGGAGCAGCACCCTGGAGGTCTGGACCAGTACATTTAAGGAGAAGGGGAGAGCAGGACCCTGGAGGTCTGGTCTGGACCATTATATAGGGGGAAACAGGACACTGGAGGTCTGGACCATTATATCTGGGGAGGAGGGGGAGCAGGACCCTGGAGGTCTGGACCATTATATTTAAGGAGAAGGGGGGATCAGGACCCTGGAGGTCTGGACCATTATATTTAAGAAGGGGGAGCAGGACCCTGGAGGTCTGGACCATTATATTTAAGGAGAAGGGGGATCAGGATCCTGGAGGTCTGGACCATTATATAGGGGGGAACAGGACACTGGAGGTCTGGACCATTCTATTTAGAGGGAGCAGGACACTGGAGGTCTGGACCATTATATTTGGCGAGTAGGGGGAAGCAGGATCCTGGAGGTCTGGACCATTATATTTTAGGAGAATGGGGGATCAGGACCCTGGAGGTCTGGACCATTTTATTTAAGAAGGGGGAAGCAGGACCCTGGAGGTCTGGACCATTATATTTAAGGAGAAGGGGGGAGCAGGATCCTGAAGGTCTGGACCATTATATAGGGGGGAACAGGACACTGGAGGTCTGGACCATTCTATTTAGGGGTAGCAGGACCCTGGAGGTCTGGACCATTATATATGGGGAGTAGGGGGAAGTATGAACCTGGCGGTCTGGACCATTATATAGGCAGGAGGGGGGAGCAGGACACTTGATGTCTGGATCATTATATCTGGGGACTGGCGGTGGGAGATTTAGGGTGGGGGTGGGAGGTCTTGGAGGGGTGTGGGGATGTTGGGGTGGGAGGTCCTGGAAGGGTGTTTGGGTGGGAGCTCTGGAAGGGGTGGGGGTCTGAGAAGTATGTGGGGGTGGGAGATCCGGGAGGGGGGGCCCATAAAAAAATGTTGCTATGGGGCCCAGTCATTTCTAGCTACGCCCCTGGGACCGCGGACTTGATCCAATTAGGTATATGTAGAAAAAGAATCTAAGGCAGCACACAAGTATCCGTGAAAAACAAAAGGGTATTTTATTCACCCATATGTGAACAGCAACGTTTCAGCTCTCTCTATGAAGCCTTTGTCAAGCCATAATGCTCAGTGCAAGATCAGGTGCTTATAAAGCATACAAAATTGATACAATGTGATTACATAATTACATTCCAATTAGTACATAAACAATAAAAATTGGTGAATCTCAATTCTACATGATCATAATATAAAAAGTATAGCCACACAATACAAGTTACCAAAAGAAGTGCCAAGTGTAATAAATAAGGTCAACAATACATACAGTTATAGTAAATAAACATCATCAATTAATAATCTCTTACAGGTGCCCATGATTGTGTTAATTAAAAAAATAATTTACTTGTGGATATCTCACATATCTCTGAAGACCGCAGGACTCACTTGGCATTCGGAACACGACACTGCGCATGCGCGGGGAATGTTTCGTCCCACGAGACTATCTATGCCATGCAGTAACCAGCGGCCCACAGTCAAGATGGCCGCACGGCAACACACACGGACCGAGCATGCTCGCTCCCAAAACTGGGCGGGCATAGACTAGCAGGCACAACAATCATGTGACCAATCACCATTTTTGGTCACATGATTGTTGTGCCTGCTAGTCTATGCCCGTCCAGTTTTGGGAGCGAGCATGCTCGGTCCGTGTGTGTTGCCTTTTTTTCCTATTTTTTTTTCCTTTTTTCTCTAATGTGTGCTTTCTTATCCAAAAATTAATCATATGATCACACCCTTCCAGATTAGGGTTTTCCAATCACATTGGATGGGTGTGCTCATATGGTAATGATCCTATGAGATCATATTTACCCAGAATGCAATATTGTTGTGAATGGTGTCATGATATTCACCTGTCTTCAGATGGCACTGTTGTGTAACTTATTAACATCAGAATTATGCTACACATTATACCTTTGACCTTTCTCAACCTATATCAATGAGGAGGGATACTTCTTTGACACCCTGAAACTATTTTCCCAGACTTAGTAGGACCATCATGAGTTTCCCAAACTCTTGAATTTATGGGTTTAATAAGAAACACAATGGGCCTTACACTCGCACTGTGGGTTAGTATATTCTAACTGTCTAAACGACTGATTTATTAGGTTAGAATAATATTAGCCCCTCTAAATACCATTAGCAGAAAACCAACGTAAATGCTTTCCATATATACTAAGAATAAATTTTCTTCTAGTGGGATACACATGGCATCAAGTATGTATATGTATATATATATATATATATATATATATATATACAGTACAGACCAAAAGTTTGGACACACCTTCTCATTCAAAGAGTTTTCTTTATTTTCATGACTATGAAAATTGTAGATTCACACTGAAGGCATCAAAACTATGAATTAACACATGTGGAATTATATAAATAACAAAAAAGTGTGAAACAACTGAAAATATGTCATATTCTAGGTTCTTCAAAGTAGCCACCTTTTGCTTTGATTACTGCTTTGCACACTCTTGCATTCTCTTGATGAGCTTCAAGAGGTAGTCACCTGAAATGGTTTTCACTTCACAGGTGTGCCTGTCAGGTTTAATAAGTGGGATTATTTGCCTTATAAATGGGGTTGGGACCATCAGTTGCGTTGTGGAGAAGTCAGGTGGATACACAGCTGATCGTCCTACTGAATAGACTGTTAGAATTTGTATTATGGCAAGAAAAAAGCAGCTAAGTAAAGAAAAACGAGTGGCCATCATTACTTTAAGAAAAATCAGTCCGAAAAATTGGGAAAACTTTAAAAGTGTCCCCAAGTGCAGTCACAAAAACCATTAAGCACTACAAGGAAACTGGCTCACATGCGGACCGCCCCAGAAAAGGAAGACCAAGAGTCACCTCTGCTGCAGAGGATAAGTTTATCCGAGTCACCAGCCTCCGAAATCGCAGGTTAACAGCAGCTCAGATTAGAGACCAGGTCAATGCCACACAGAGATCTAGCAGCAGACACATCTCTAGAACAACTGTTAAGAGGAGACTGTGTGAATCAGGTCTTCATGGTAGAAATCACTGCTAGGAAACCACTGCTAAGGACAGGCAACAAGCAGAAGAGACTTGTTTGGGCTAAAGAACACAAGGAATGGACATTAGACCAGTGGAAATCTGTGCTTTGGTCTGATGAGTCCAAATTTGAGATCTTTGGTTCCAACCACCATGTCTTTGTGCGACGCAGAAAAGGTGAACGGATGGACTCTACATGCCTGGTTCCCACCGTGAAGCATGGAGGAGGAGGTGTGATGGTGCTTTGCTGGTGACACTGTTGGGGATTTATTCAAAATTGAAGGCATACTGAACCAGCATGGCTACCACAGCATCTTGCAGTGCCATGCTATTCCATACGGTTTGCGTTTAGTTGGACCATCATTTATTTTTCAACAGGACAATGACCCCAAACACACCTCCAGGCTGTGTAAGGGCTATAACCTGTCAGATGAATGTTGTAAATAACTAAAAATAACAATGGTGCCAAAACAGCTATATCTTGTTACCTTGCCTCACAAAAAGTGTAATATAGAGCAACCAAAAATCATATATTTTTCAACAGGACAATGACCCCAAACACACCTCCAGGCTGTGTAAGGGCTATTTGACCATGAAGGAGAGTGATGGGGTGCTGCGCCAGATGACCTGGCTTCCACAGTCACCGGACCTGAACCCAATCGAGGTGGTTTGGGTGAGCTGGACCGCAGGGTGAAGGCAAAAGGGCCAACAAGTGCTAAGCATCTCTGGGAACTCCTTCAAGACTGTTGGAAGACCATTTCAGGTGACTACCTCTTGAAGCTCATCAAGAGAATGCCAAGAGTGTGCAAAGCAGTAATCAAAGCAAAAGGTGGCTACTTTGAAGAACCTAGAATATTACATATTTTCAGTTGTTTCACACTGTATATAATTCCGCATGTGTTAATTCATAGTTTTGATGCCTTCAGTGTGAATCTACAATTTTCATAGTCATGAAAATAAAGAAAACTCTTTGAATGAGAAGGTGTGTCCAAACTTTTGGTCTGTACTGTATATATATATCAATACCTTGTTATAACATGTGCCAATATAGAATATTATATATATGATTTATTCGTTTGTTTATGCTAAAACTAAATAAGTCCACTATATGTATACAAACGTTATACTTTTGATTATATGAATAAACATACACACCAGATGTCTCTCATGAAACAGTGCTACCTCCCTCATAGCCCTGTAATGAGGTAAAGTCACTCCCTTCAGATAAACCTACATCTGTGGTAATAACTTTTAATGAACAATGCTCTCTGTATTCAATATGAACGTCTTTCGGCCATCTTTGAATAAATAAGAATATGGCCTTTTATAGATACATATATGTATATAATCAAATCCACTGTAACTAGAATATATGGATAAATGTCTTGTCTTTAAACACAAATCTGTAAGGAAGCAAGTACTCCTTCGAACTGGTATAATTATAGAGAAAAATATAAGAATACACTTTAGGAATGTGTGGCCTTTCCATAAGCTCACACAAAATGGTGGACATATCACAACATGGCAGATGCCACACTATTTAACATAGCAATTCATGTTTGATTCATTTCGGGCCTATAATTATCCTGACAAATGTGAGGTCACAGAGTGCCCTCAAGCTGTGCGCAGCCACTGCACAGCTGACAGCCGAGGACCAGGAAGTGGTGAGTACAGAACCTTCAGCGCTTCCTGGTCCTCCGGTACTAATGAGAGCTTCCATAATTGAAGCGCTCATTAGTATTCATCCCATAAGGCGCAGAAGCATTCCCCCCCCCCCCACTTTTTACTTTTTTGGGGGGAAAATGCGTCTTATGGGGCGGATAATACGGTAATACAAGGAACTTACTAATGTATTGTTATTATTCATATTGCTTCCTTTGCTGGCTGGATTCATTTTTCCATCATAGTCAACACTGCTCATTTCCATGGTTATGACCACCCTTCAATGCATCAGTGGTAGTTGTGCTTGCAAACAATAGGAAAAAGCGCCAGCCTCTCTTATGGCTGGGACTGTGGTGCCGCACATAGGCTAGTGCTTTTTCCTACAGTGCAAGCACAACCAACACTAAGGGTTGAGAACTTAGAGAGATGGAGTAAGAACAACAACCTCATACTCAATACCAAGAAAACAAAGGAGCTAATTCTGGATTTTAGGAAGAAGAAACAAAATGGACACCATCACATTAGCATTAATGGTGGTAACGTGGAGATAGTTCAAAGTTTCAGATTCTTGGGAGTTCATATTAGTCAGGACCTGTCATGGATAAAAAACACAACAGAAATTACCAAAAAAGGCCTTCAGAGGCTTTATTTTCTGAGGAGTCTGAAGAAAGCACAACTCCCAAAACAGCTGCAAGTCAATTTTTACAGATGCACCATAGAATCTATTATCACATACTGCATTACAGTGTGGTACTCCGGCTGCTCTTCTGAGGACAAGAAGACCCTCAAGCGCATCATCAGAATGGCTGGCAGAACCACTGGTACTCAGTTACCATCACTGGATGACATCTTCACTGCTCGCTGCAGCAACAGGGCAAAAATTATCTTCAGGGATCCAACTCACCCTGGCCACAGCCTTTTCATTCCCCTACCCTCTGGTAGACGTCTTAGAGCCCTACATGCCCGCACCACTAGGCTGAAGAACAGCTTTTACCCCAAAACAATCAGTCTCCTAAATGCTCGGAGATTATTGCCCCTTCCTAGGATAGAAACTACCACAGACTGAAAGTGACTGCTGCATTCATGAACCCATGATGATCTCTTGTCTGCAGTGGTGTCTGAATCAGTGTGTATATATACTCATAAGCACTTCCTACTTTTCTCTTGCTATATATATATATACTGTGAACTGTGAATAGTAATGCTTTCTAGTGCAATGTTTTTTTGTTTTTTTTTCTAGTGTAATGCTTTAGTTTAAATGCCAGTTCTTGTTCCTCTGTCCATGGCATCTAGGATTGCTCCAAACAACATTTCATTGTATTGTACATTGTATTACATTGTATTGTACAGTGACAATAAAGGCATCTTACCTTATTTTATCTTAACCATGGAAACAAGCAATGTACTGAAAAATTAATCCAGACAGCAAAGGAAGCAATATGGATAATAACAATACATTAGTAAGTGCCTTATGAAACAAATAATGTAAAGCAGCTCTCACCCACTGTCCACCTACCTTGAGCATGGATGGCAACCTTCGGACTTGATTGCTGTCAATATCCAAAAACAAGAAAAATCCAGCTTCCAAGATGAAAAAGGTGGAATCTTTATTGTGCGATTAAAATCTAATGCAAAACATCACAGGTTACAGTAACGCATTTCAGACCACAAGTAAATCAGGGTCCTTCGTCATGATGAAGGACCCTGATTTACTTGTGGTCTGAAATGCTTTACTGTAACCTGTTATGTCTTGCATTGGATTTTAATCACACAATAAAGATTCCACCTTTTGCATCTTGATAGCTGGATTTTTCTTGTCTTTGGATTAGTATGTGCCTTGTATTAACTTTCTCTTCATAATAAATGCCACTTGCTAAACTGAGTTAACCCCTTTAACCCCTTCTCGACCAGCGCCGTAATAGTACGATGCTGCCAGAAGTGACTTCTCGGCCGTAGCTCCTGCACCCACTCGATCAGCTGCAGGGGATCGGCTGTTCCCCTTAGTTGGACCCCTGCTGTATGCTCCAGCATTGGTGAAAACACTGATGATGGCGCATTAACCTTCACTGCGGGGTGTGTGAAGGGAGGGAGCTCCCTCCCCTTCCCCACAGGGTCTTCGCGTTGCTGTGACGGGGACCCGATGGCAGGGAAGGCAGCTCGATGCCTTCCTTAGGCATCGTGGCTGCCAACCATTTAAGCCTGTGAGATCCAGCCTCCTGGATCTCACAGGCAGGAAGGCTGTAAGTGCATTACAGTGTGTAAGTGTATTACAGCCAATGCATTACAATACAGAAGTTTTGTAATGCATTGTACAGGGGATCAGACCCTCAAAAGTTGTGGGGAAAAAAAGTAAAAAAAAAGTAAAATAAAGTTTTGCATAATAAAAAAGAAATAAAAGTTTCAAGTTAAAAAAATGCGTTCTTTCCCCATAATTAAGTAATACAAAAAGTGTAATACCAAGCGATCAAAAAGTCTTATGTACCCGAAAATGGTACCAATTATAATGTCACCTCATCCCACAAGAAATGAGCCCCACATAAGACAATCACCAATGGTGCCCACAAAATAAGGAGAGGAGCGGGACCAAGTCCCAAAAAAAGAAGAGTGTTAGTCACAAAATTCCCTTGGAGTAAACCAATAGAGGCGTTTATAGAGTAACTACCAGGCGCCAAAAGGGGGAAAATAGGAAAAGGAGAAGGTGGCAAGTGGTTCCAAAGAGATAGTTGAAGGCTGCCTCAGGTGGTTAGATATGTCACAGACAGTAACAAATCATCATGAGGAAGAGAAGGAAAAAAGAAAAGAGGGTCTAACCACCATGTGGGCGCCAATCCACAGATTAGACCTGTTCAGATAGATATACCAGATCTGTAGGTCTAAAATATATGTAGAATATAGAAATAAACGTCCACAGAATGGAAATCTAAAAGAGAAGGTAATGCTGGAGATGATAAAATGGATCTAAAATCTAATTGAGTTCGGGGTCAAGAATCTAGAGAGACTTTCACCACTGTCAGAATAAACTTGCCAGATTAAAAATCATCAGTTGTTACTGGACATAAGTATAAAATCATTTGTATAAATTATCAGGCTAGCGAGACCAATATTTAAAACAATAATTAAAATATTGATTTAAATAATTGTGCAAATGCGTATTGGATAACTCACTTCACACGGGGAAATAGTCTATGGGATAAAGCTCAAGACACCCATAGGCTAAACTCCCCCGCCAGGATTGCTTGTAGTGTCTCAGGAATAACCGCAGCAAATATAGACGGTACATTGGGAAATTATCCCTTTATTGGAATGAAGGCTTGACGCGTTTTGGGGGTTTATACAAGCGCCCCCTTCCTCAGGAGCAAGTAAAATGCATAAACATAAAAGACATAGACATACATGGTAACTGTGGCTTTAAATGGTCTCTCAATCAGGAAGGAGCACATGGTTGGGAGGAGCCAGAAGTGAACATCACTTCCGGTTCCTGTCTTGTATTCAAGGTATACAATACTGAATTAAACCGGTAAATTACACTAAATGCACCTATTTCTGGTGTGGTTGTCACCTATAGTGCCCCTCTCAGGGGTTTATTAATGGGATCCAATTGTCCAGGGGCTGCCGGCAGTTCTGGGCCGTCGAGCGTGATCACTTCCGGTTCTTGGAGCGTGCCCGTGGAACGCACCAGTCACATGACGGGTACCAGTGCCTCTGAACCTGCGTGAGTTCCACAACTCTTCCAGACCAAGGAATCAGTGGGTAGGATGTTTCGGGGCCGGGTTGAGATCGGGAGTAATTAGAAGAGCGATAAGCTGGCAGACGGCCCTTCTATGAATAAGCATAATGTGAGTGTATTTCACCCAGTAGGTGTGGGTTTATAACATATACAGTACAGACCAAAAGTTTGGACACACCTTCTCATTCAAAGAGGTTTCTTTATTTTCATGACTATGAAAATTGTAGATTCACACTGAAGGCATCAAAACTATGAATTAACACGTGGAATTATATACATAACAAAAAAGTGTGAAACAACTGAAAATATGTCATATTCTAGGTTCTTCAAAGTATAAACAAGAAAAAGACAAAAAAACAGCGCCTCATGTGTGGTAACGTCTTATAGATAATATAGTTTTACGGTGCGTATTTCGCTTACCGGATTTTGTTGTGAGAAGTCACAACAGCTGAAAGTGCCTGGCTGGTATATTTCCCCACCAGCGTTAGGGGATGCCGTGCTGCTGCCTGGGTCTCTTCCCGTCCAGAAGTTCCAGGGAAGTGAATATGCAGAGAATTTAAAAAGGTTTCAGACCACTATCCGGCGCTGCAGGCATAAAGATAACTCCTTGAGATGAATAGGATTCTTTTTATTATTAAAGTCAACGCGTTTCAAGGGCAAAGTGCCCCCTTCGTCAGGACAATATACAGAATAAAATACACTTGTGTTAGAGATATTTAAAATGCTGTTTTGGCGGGTTAAACAAGGGGAGGTTCAGGGGTGGGGTGGGCGTGCTTAGTAAAATGAGGCTAATTGCTAGTATCTCTTGGCAATTAGTAACAGATGATGTTTGGTATCTGACTCTTCTCTGGTGTGCAGACTAGATAGAGTGGAGTCAAGCGATCTATAATAGAAATAAATACATTGTTTCATTCATAATATCCATAGTGGTACATGTTACATTATTTATTTTGAATCGAACATTTCATAGTGATAGGTTGAATGATGCGGCGCTGCTATCCACTGTGAGACTGCAGCGGACCTTCACATAGAGCTGTGTGCGGCTCTGGCTCCCCGCTTTCACTATGCATCGGTTCGCCTGTCTGTTATTCCTGCAGGGTCTGCCGGCTCTCCTGCGTGCTATAATACTCAGCGCTGCCCGATCTCTCAGACCGGGATCTTTACAAGCCGCAGGTCAGTCTAGTGTAGCGCTGCTATTTTATAACTGCTAAGTTCTAAATAATGATTTCTGCGCTAATTATTAGGGGGTTCTGGATTATTGTTCCCAGAGGGGATCGTCTGATTTTAATATGTATATATATATACTATGATATCTAGTTGTCACCATATATTTCTATTATAGATCGCTTGACTCCACTCTATCTAGTCTGCACACCAGAGAAGAGTCAGATACCAAACATCATCTGTTACTAATTGCCAAGAGATACTAGCAATTAGCCTCATTTTACTAAGCACGCCCACCCCACCCCTGAACCTCCCCTTGTTTAATCCGCCAAAACAGCGTTTTAAATATCTCTAACACAAGTGTATTTTATTCTGTATATTGTCCTGACGAAGGGGGCACTTTGCCCTTGAAACGCGTTGACTTTAATAATAAAAAGAATCCTATTCATCTCAAGGAGTTATCTTTATGCCTGCAGCGCCGGATAGTGGTCTGAAACCTTTTTAAATTCTCTGCAGGTTCTTCAAAGTAGCCACCTTTTGCTTTGATTACTGCTTTGCACACTCTTGGCATTCTCTTGATGAGCTTCAAGAGGTAGTCACCTGGAATGGTCTTCCAACAGTCTTGAAGGAATTCCCAGAGATGCTTAGCACTTGTGGGCCCTTTTGCCTTCACTCTGCGGTCCAGCTCACCCCAAACCATCTCGATTGGGTTCAGATCCGGTGACTGTGGAGGCCAGGTCATCTGGCGCAGCACCCCATCACTCTCCTTCATGGTCAAATAGCCCTTACACAGCCTGGAGGTGTGTTTGGGGTCATTGTCCTGTTGAAAAATATATGATTTTTGGTTGCTCTATATTACACTTTTTGTGAGGCAAGGTAACAAGATATAGCTGTTTTGGCACCATTGTTATTTTTTGTTATTTACAACATTCATCTGACAGGTTAGATTATGTGGTATTTTTATAAAGCAGGTTGTCACGGACACGACAATACCAAATATGACTATACATTCTGAAAGCCGTAGTGTCATGCATTTTCATAAGTGTACAGTCTTATCTGATGATATTATAGTCTAAATATCAATGCTCATTGCCTTTAAGTGTAAAGACAGACTGAACCAGAGTCTAAAATCTTTCTGTAGGATTGAAATAGGCCGAGATAAGTTTATGCTGAGTTCAGTTTGGGTAAAATGTTGGTAGCTGACATAGAGTGTATTGTCTCTTAAAAATTATTGTGAGCAGATGTGGTGTATCTGTTAATACTATAATGGGTCCTACAGACATGTGTCTGTGAGATATAACCATTTAAATAGCAATGTATTATTTTACTTCCTTAAGTCATGCCTTATGGGAAACATTTGGTGTGTGATGTCCCATTCATGTATTCATAATTATATTCTATATATTTCTGTGTGGTATATTTAGATTTGCAATATATCTTAACCAATGATTTATATAATGTGTCTTTTATGTGTAACAGTGTGTCGATATATACATATATATATATATATATATATATCTTGTACCATGTATGTGTCATTTAGAATATATATTTTATGCCGTGTGTATCTCACTGACTAAATATAGCCTTAGAAGGTCTAGAAAGTATTGAAGTTGTCTTCCTACTAATTGGATTTCATGAGGAGAGCTGAATGTTATTAGTCATCCATATGGACACGTTAAATATATAAACCCGGATGCCAAGTAAGAAGGCCAATTGTCCCGTTGTCCATTATCATGAATTTAAAAAGACAGTAGAGGATAGTGACTCCAACATGTCTAGATTCTGGTTAATTATAAATGTCAGGAAGAAACCCTTTACTAATGTATATTAGAGAGGTTAAAAAGGTCATATTAGGTATTTAGAATTAATGTTTAGAGTAGTGATATTCATCTGCAGTGCAACATATGGACAGCATCCCATTTAGTATATCAAGGGTTAAGATGACATCATAGTAGTATTAACATATGTTACACCCTCCACAGTTGATTGGGAGATCATAATCTAGGAGGAGGTAATGTAAGATATCAGGGAGGATAAGTACTGCTCGGGAGGAACATAGGGGATCAGACCATCAGAAGATCAGATAATCAAATCATCTCAAGGAACAGGGTCCTCACAAGAAAGAAAAGATCCATAAAGGAAGCTTAT
Organism: Bufo gargarizans; assembly: GCF_014858855.1. NCBI lineage: Eukaryota > Metazoa > Chordata > Amphibia > Anura > Bufonidae > Bufo > Bufo gargarizans. Next base: position 36,937,896 of record NC_058089.1, read on the forward strand.
CATAAGAAAGATATACCAGAAGAAACTTGAATTATATTTTGACTACTAGAGAACGCCTGAGAACTGGTCCCATCCGAGACTCTGCCCATCCTTGACTTGGTAACGTATGTTATATTTATTGCTTGTGATATTAATAAGATACTTCTATCGGTATATAGATACAAATACCCATATTGTGGGAATATATAGTGTTAAGCAATGAAGTATAAGCAGCAAAAAATGCCGCTTATACTACATTGTTGAGGTAGTGGCCATTAAATGCTGTTGATGTGACCCACATAGCGAGTGCTAGTTTTCCTTCTATCTATTTCTGTATCCATTTTGCACTGATTGGGTGATCAGTTTGCAACTAGAGCACCTTTACCATACTGGGGAGGGTGGTGAGCTATCCACATTAACCTACTTCAATATAGTGTTAAGCGCCTCCATAATGTTTAGTGTTCTATTAGCAAAGATGCATATTGCTAATGTAAAATGAGGCATTATTTGAAAAGAGTACTAAACCTTTGGAAAGTTATATTCCGTAGTCTGATTGCTGAATAGAATAAATTATCAGAATAATATCATATATATTTTTGATTGTCATAGGCTGAGACAAGGGATAACATTTATTGTTCCTGTATTAATCTGTGTTTTGTCATGTTATAACCTGTTGGTAAACAGAAGATCCTGAGTTTCTCTTGATATATCAATTATTGGTCTGTTGCATTTTATCATATGTAACTTTAAGTCATTCTGTATTAGTGAAGTGATGGTGTTTGGTTACAGCACCATCTAGTGGTGGTGAGTGGTATCACAGTTTAAAATCTGTATGTCTGGGGGGACGGAGCTTGCCAATGGCGCCGTGAGGAGTGCTTTCTCTGAGCTCCCGAACAGCTCCGGCATTATACCGCCCTACAGGACGATACGGGACATCTCACCCCCATGAAGGTACGCAGGAGGAGAACCTCGTCAACCCCGGCGCCTTCTCAGAGATCCTCCGGTGCCATCTCCTGCTTCTTCGGCCAGCTCAGCCAACTTGAGGACCTCGGTAAGGGAGATGATTCAGCCAAGATGGCGGCGGTAGGCAGCAGAACGCCTGCACGCTCAGCTCCAGCTCCTTCATCCTGCTGGCGGCCAGCGGTTCAGGAACCACTTACCCCTCAGCTACCCGGGTCCGCTGTGTGCTGTCGCACCCCCAACTCCCACTCTGTGGATAGCAGTCAGCGATCGGGCGCTTCATCATCGCCGGCCATGTCTGTGGCCTCAGCCACATCGCCCGCTTCACCCCTACATCGCGGCTCTACTGACTAGCTGCTCAGGTCAGTGAGCCCTGGGGACGCCTCAGGGGACTGTGGAGAATGGGACTGGAAGGCACATTTACGAGCCCTTCCCACTAAAAGGGAGATGGACTCTCAGTTTCATAAGCTTGAAGTGTCCCATAAGCAGGACTTAGAGGCCCTACACCAAGACCTCAAACGAGTGGGTCAGAGGGTAGATGACATCGAGTCCTCCCAGGAACAAATATTCACAGTTCTTGAATCTTATCAACAAGTCCTCTCTGAGCATACCGATATATAAATACAAGATATATTCGCTCACTTGGACGAATGGAAAAACTGTAACAGGAGGAATAATCTCTGTATAAGGGGCCTCCCGGAATCAGTTCAAGCACAAGATCTGAAACCCTGGGCTACCTCTTTCTTTGGCAAATTGCTGTCTAGGCCTGTGGAGCAACCTATAGAAATTGACCGAATTCATAGAGCTCTAGGCCCTAAATCCGCTGATCCCTCATGTCGGTAGGACGTTATTTGGCGGATTCATCTCTATAAAGACAAAGAGGCAATCTTGAAAGTTTCCAGGAACGCAGATCCTGCTTCCTCTGCAAACAAGGAGATCATGATTTTACCAGACTTAGCTGATGCTCCGTAAACTTTGAAGCCGCTCTTGGAGGTGCTCAAATCCAATGACATAACATACAGATGGGGTTATCCTTTCCAGCTATTTGCCTCCAGAAGTGGAAAATCTGCGGTCTTCAAATCCCTGCGGGACTTGCCACGTCTTTTGTCGACCTTTGACCTGCCTCCAGTGGAGCTTCCAAATTGGCCGTGTCCAAGGGACTTCATTGCCCTCCCGCACAGGGAACGATGGAAGATATCCTCACCTAAGCAGCAGAGGCCCTCTCGGAGGTCCCAAGCCACAGATGGCTGATAGAAATTTGATTAATGCCTTGTTTAGTCTTTGTTTGTGATAGGCCTTCTGCCTATTCCCTACTTGTGCTGTTCGGACCTTATTGGTGTCCCTTTATGAGCCCTATTCTATACTGTGCTCTTTCAACAAAGTGTTCTGCATGTCCTGCCGAGCCCAGTAGGGCGGCTCTGTGCCTTTCCCTCTACTCCCTGACCTAGGGCTAGCGACCCCTGCTGTCGCTTGTGACAAGTGTGACTACTTAGTATATCATTGAGCCCCTTTCTCTGGCTCTTTTTGTTTTACCGTTTTGTTTCACCCCATTCTTGTGTCCCTGAGTCCTGTGTCTAAACGTCTGTCTAACTTACCTAGTGTGCCTTCCTGTCCCCTTTTTCCACAGTTAATCCAAGCTACTCACCTCCGAGATCCGTGTGCTCTACCATAAGCTACTGATGGCTCCTATCTCATTCTCTACCTGTAATGTCCGTGGTTTTAATTAGCCTGAGAAACAGAGTCAGATACTCTATCATTTTCACAAAAAGAGGGTTATGATAGCCATGTTCCAAGAAACCCATTTTAAGGCTTCTTCCATTCCGAAGTGTAGCAATAGGTACTACCATTCTTGGTTCCACAGCCCCAATTCCACCAGTAAAGCCAGAGGGGTGTCCATAGCGCTCCATAAAAACCTACGGCACTCAGTTATATCCTCTGATATCGACCCTAACGGTAGATTCCTCTTTCTGAAGCTCTTGGTTGATCAAAATGTGTTCACTGTGGCTAATGTGTATTTTCCCAAGCAGGGCCAAACCTTCTTCGGGTCCAGACTCCTGAGATAACTCTCCAGATTTGCAGACGGGTCTTCAATCATTCTTTGTGGGGACTTCAACTTGGTGATGGACCCTGACGTTGACGCATCTTCCGGTAGGTCCTCAGTCTCCTCGGTGTCTCTCCGAAATTTTGAAAACCGAGCTATCAGCTCTTCGGTTGGTTGATCTTTGGCGTGTTCTGCATCCGGGCGTTAGGGACTATAGCTTTTACTCCCAGGTCTATAATAGTTATGGGAGGTTAGACCTGCTATTTGTATCACAAAAGCTCCTAGATTCCAGCCCTAAAAGTTCCATTGACAATTTTATCTGGTCTGATCACCACCAGTTTATGGCCTTCTTGCATGTCATGATACCCGCCCACAATCATTTTCGTGGGGCGTTTGAATGACAATTTATTAAATGACATTGTCTGTCTAGTGGATGTCAGGAAGGCCATAAAAGATTTTAGCTTAGACCTCCTAGATGACCCTATCCCCACACTGGTAAAATGGGAAGCCCTTAAATGTGTGCTGCGGGGCATCTTCATCTCGCATGGCTCCAGGCTAAAGAAGGAACGTACCCATAAGTTTTCAGTTCTCCTGTCTGAATTAGACCGCAAGGAAACCCAGAATAAGGCATGTCCTAATATTGTCCTTAAATCAGATATCTCCCTTTTACGACAGCAAATCCTTCAGATCCTAGAACAGAAATCCCTATGTGCTAGAGACAAATTTTAACAAGGGTGTTTTGAATACAATAATAACAATGGGAAGTGGCTTGCTAGGGTGCTTCACCCTCGAGCTCCTTTGACCCATGTAGAGGCTCTAAATTTTTCCTTGGGAGGTCTAATTCATGCGCCGTCCGAGATATCAGCGGAATTTAGATCATACTACTCGACTTTATATAATTTACACCCTGCGGAGGGAGCACACAACTCTCACTCGGAAGAAAATATGCGACACTATCTCTCCCGCTTTGGCCCTAAACATATTTCCAACTACGCAGCGACTTCTCTGGAGGGAGGCTTCACTCAATCGGAGATCAAATGCGTTATTAATGATTTGAAAGTCGGTAAATGTCCAGGCCCTGACAGGTTGTCACCCCGTTTCTACAATTCTCTGGCAGAGGACATCACCCCTACCCTCGCGTTCACTTTCCACTCTTTATCTAGGGATTTCCCCTTTCTGTTCCAGGCCCTGCAAGCGCATTTAACAGTTATACCCAAGCCGGGGCGGGACCATACTGCTTGTTTAAATTACAGGCCCATATCCATTCTGAATGTTGACCTTAAACTTTATGCCAAACTCCTCGCCCTGAGACTGCACCCTTTTATCCCAAAGTGTATACATAGGGAGCAGGTGGGATTCGTCCCTGGCCGCGAAGCCTGAGACAATATCCTTAAATCTCTAAGCCTAATAGCCAGGGCAAAATCACACAAAGTTCCCCAATGCCGAGAAGGCATTCGACAGGGTCAACTAGTGATTTTTGGAAGAAACATTAATTCACGTGGGTCTGGGTAATAAAATGCTCCAAAGGATTTTGACGTTATACTCGGCTCCTTCAGCCTGCGTGTGGGTTAATGGAATGCTATCATCTCATTTTCTGATACGGACCAGGACACGACAGGGATGCCCCCTGTCGCCGTTTCTATACATCTTAGTGGTGGAATCCCTTGCAAACTCCCTCCGAGCGAACCCCTCCATTAGCGGTTTTAAAGTCGGTAACTCCGAACACAAATTATCCTTATTTGCTGATGATCTGCTCATTTATCTAACTGCCCCCAGAATCGGTTTACCGTCTGTACTTAAGGAATTTGAGTTGTTCGGTCGCCTCAGTAATTTCAAAGTTAATGTCCAAAAGTCTGAGATACTAAATGTTTCGTTACCTGGAGACTTCTCTTAAAGACTCCTTTACTTTCCACTGGGCTCCCCAGTCTATCAAACATTTGGGAGTTCATATCCCAGCAAACTTTGCTCATCTATTTAAACTGAATTACCAACCCATGCTTAGAACGGTGGAGGCTGACCTGCATAAGTGGTCTCCCCTCTACATATCCTGGTTTGGTAAAATCAACACCATCAAGATGGATATTTTCGCCTCGGCTCCTGTATATATTTCAAACAATACCCTGTGAAGTCCCCCTCACCTATTTTAACAGACTTAAAAGCCTGATTTCCCGCTTCATTTGGCATAATTCTAAGGATAGACTAAGTTATGCGACACTCACTAGAGCTAAATCGGCAGGGGGTGTGGGACTTCCCAATCTTCTCATTTACTATAGAGCTGCGATCATGAACTGTATTCTAGACTTATATAATAATCGTTCATCAAAGTTGTGGGTAGAACTAGAGCTTGAAGAGGCCCCCAATCTGGCGACTGGAATTTTCTGGTTACCAATATCGACATTCTCCAAATCCAATTAGCTTATCTACTCTCTTGCCAGAACATGGTTCAGATTTGCAGTTAAGCTTCGTCTTGCACACATACCAGGGCCTCTTACTACTTTGTCTGATCATCTGGATTTACCACATGGTCTCAAGAACACCCCGTCCTTAGGCCCCCACAACGCTTTTCCTGTTAGGATACGAGATATCAGCAACCAACAGGGGATCTTACCCTTAAACAGTGTCGCACATATAATCCCTTCAGCTCCTGGGCAATGGTTTCTTTGTTTTCAGCTTTGTAGCTTTGTAACCTCCCTGTTACCTGATATGCAGACGCACCTCGGGTTATCCGACTTCAAGAAACTTTGTGTAGCAGGCAGTGCGCCCAGACATGTCATTTCACTGCTATACACTATGATGAACACTGAGGAGTCTGGGGGTTCTACCAAGCTAAAATATATGACAGATTGGGAGACTGAACTGGGTTCCTCGTACACTATCGACCAGTGGAAAAGGTCTCTACTTTTCTCCCACGCTATGTCGATATCCTGTAATCTGCAAGAACTTAATTACAAAGTGCTGACTCGGTGGTACAGGACCCCGGTTAGACTTCACCAATTTTATCCTGCAGTACCTACTACATGTTGGAGGGGCTCATCGGGTGTTGGCACCATGTTGCATATCTGGTGGCATTGTCCAGGGGTTGCGCACCTATGGGATGAAGTATTCTCCCTATACAATCATATTGTCATGCCCTGCTCTGACTATGTGCGGAGGTCGGCCAGAATAGCAGCACGTGTTTAGTGTTGTGTTTTGGAGTCGTGCTGGATCTGCCTCCCATCAGGTGCACTGGGTGGGGTCATTAGTTTAAATGGCTCTCAATTTCAGTGCTCTGGGCGGGTTATAGAAATCAGTCCGGCCTTGGAAGCAAGCAAGGAAGGAAGGTTGTCTGTTCCAGCTCAGAAAAGATAAGTGTGGTTTCAGTTTTTGTTGTTTGCTGTCTAGGTTGTGTTTGTGTCATCTGTCCCATCCAGGTTCTGTGCGAGCAGGCTGCTCCATTTCCCCTTCTCACCATCTCAGGGAATCTAGGGTGTTTTTGCCAGGACACATCATTCCTACCACCAAGGTCTGAATGTGGGCTGAGCAGTGCAGGGAGAGAAGTCAGGGATTAGCTAGGAGGTGACCCTTCCCCTGCTTCTCGCCTAGAGCCTGGTTGTCGGTTTATCTGTGTGTCTGAGTGCTCGTCCGCCGTGACATTAAAACCCGCCAAACTTTGACTGTCATTGCTCAGCGGTTTTTGTGATGGCGTCAATTGATGCGTTAGTTGACCGCATGCAGGGGCTATCTCTAGAGGTTGCGGAGCTACGTGGTTCGGTCACTCTGTCTAAGAATGCTCTGGCATCAGGTGCAGGTCAAATTTGTGTGGAGCCTAAAGTGGCTCTTCCTGATCGATTTGCAGGGGGTACGGATGACTTTATCCGTTTTAGAGAGTCTTGCAAATTGTATTTTTGGCTGTGTCCATCGTCGTCAGGTGATGAGAATCAGAGGATAGGTATAATCATTTCTCTGCTTAAAGGGGACACGCAATCCTGGGCCTTTTCTCTGCCGCCCGATTCTCGGGCCCTCTGGTCGGTAGAGGAATTTTTTAAGGCTCTGGGATTAATCTACGATGACCCAGATCGGGTCTCGATGGCGGAGTCGAGATTACGTAATTTATTTCAGGGTAAACATACTGCAGAGGCTTACTGTGTTGAGTTTAGGAGATCGGCTACTGAATCAGAGTGGAATGATCCCGCGTTACGTAGTCAGTTTTGTCAGGGGTTATCTGAGAGATTGAAGGATGCCCTTGCTTTTCATGAATACCCAGACTCTTTGGAGAATGCCATGACTTTAGCAGTACGGTTAGATAGATGTATCAGAGAAAGGTGTAGGGCTCCCTCCGTGCAAGGGATCCCTTCTGTGAGTGGTTTCGTCTCTACTGCCTCCCCGGGTGATGTTACAGGTAACTCTGGGGTAGCAGAGGAACCCATGCAGCTGGGTCAGGTTTCTTGCCATTCTGATAGTAGAGACTTTAGGAAATTGCACAAACTGTGTTACTACTGTGGAAAGAGTGGTCATTTTATTTTTGCTTGTCCTTTTGTTAAACCGCAGGTGGAAGAGAAAAATAAAAAAAAATAAACTTCCCTGACACTTGGTAGCGTGAATGGTGTGGTGGAGCAGGCAGGTATGCAAGCTCCCTGCAGTTTCCGTTTTCTCCTTCCAGCTGTGGTGGCGCTAGAGTCAAGAAATGTTTTTGTTGAAGTATTCCTTGATTGTGGTGCTGGGGTAAACCTAATTGACTTTCTTTTTCTTCAAGGTCTTGGACTAAGTACTTGCACTTTGGAGAATGAGATTCGAGTTTTTGCAATTGATTCTTCCCCTCTTTCTCAAAGGAGTTCATGGTTCATGGTATTCATTTAGGGGTGGGTGATTCACATGTTGAGATTATTTCTTGTTTTGTCATGAAGGATTTGCCAGGTCCTATAGTTTTGGGGTTGCCATGGTTGACTAAACATAACCCAATTATAAATTGGTAAGCGAGACAAATCATTGGTTGGAGTGTTATGGACTATTGATACAAAATGGATACTTGCTTGTTGAGGACTATGTTTAGCTAAGATGGCAGCCAGGCATTCAGCCAACACCTATAAACTAGAATCTTACTTTGTGTTTTTATCATCTGTTTCTTTGTGGTTTCCGTTCAGCTCAAGCAAGCAGTTACAAAGAAAGAAGAAGTAACGGTTTCACCCAGGAGCAAGGGGGGAGGGAGGAGGAATTTCCTCTGGCCGTCAAGGTTACAGAAAAGTATAGAGTTAATAGCCAATAGAAAAGATATACTTTATCTTACACCCCCCCTCCCACCTGCTTCCTGTCGTAAAACCTATGTATTGTCTGTTATTTTCAGAAATAAACCAGAGATACTGATTAACTCCATGCAGTGGGTTGTCTGTCTGATCTCTCCGTGCACGTATCTTAATTAATTTGGAGCAGTACATCAACCGAACTGGCAGCTTGGCCAGAACCAGAACAATTTTGGCGCCAATCGTGGGGCTCAAGGATTGGACCCTATGTTCCCGTTCCCCCAGAGACCAGACGAGGAGAGGCGCACTAACGGACACCGGGAACGGACACCGGCATCGCAACCCGTGATATGAGGTAGGAAAATTGAGTCATCTTGCCTATAAAGTGTCCCCTGGTGTAGACTCTTGGTGTTCGTCTGAGGGAGGGGTGCGGAAGCAGTCTGGGACGTCCTCGAGGGCATGAAAGTAAGAACCCATATGTTTTTTTTAAAGTCTTGATGTACTGTGTTGTGCCTATAAGTTGTGAAGACCCTGTTGACAAGTATCATTGACTGGAGACACGGAGTTCTCCTGTGTGCCTGTATCGGAGTTCAGCCCGGTGTCTGACTCGAATCTCCATAAAGGGGACGATCACAGATGGGTGGAGAGCGGTTCGCGGTAGCCCAGAGTGTGCTGACCGGGACTCAAAGGTCTTCGCGTCCAGTGATTACTCTATACAGGAGGTCTTTAGGCGGCTTCAGTAGGTACGAGAGATAATGGGAAATGAGGAAAGTGTCCCGAAGGGTTACTGTTCACCTGAACAGTACGTGGCGGACAGGAGAGGCAAACGTTTCATAAAAGGATTAACTAAGTTGGAGAAGAGTTATAGTGTCTGTAAAGGAGGCATCCTATGTATTGCCACCTGGCAAGTGTTGTTAAACGAGAAGAGAGGGAAGTTAGAAGATGATAAATTGACAGACATGGTCCGTGTGTGGTTGGACTGTAGTAAAGAATTTGAACAGACCAGGGGGGAACTAAATTTTGATGAGAAAAGACAGAGATATTTCTGTAAGCCTGGTGTTGCATTGATACATGACTTGCCACCACCCTATAATGGCGCCGGGAAGAAAGCAGGTGGGTGGACCTGCAAAACATGTGGTCAACAGAATCCCTCCTCCCGTGATACGTGCCTTCCCTGTGGGGTTCCCCACCCACAAAACCACACCTTGGTAACTACTCCCCGGCACGTCCCATCACTTCCCGTGTTAGCTACAGCGCCATCTTGTCCCCAGGCAACGCCCATGAACGGACCTTTAATATCATTCGGTCCGGACCCCCCCATCACTCCTATGTCACCCCTAGTGTCCCGGTGATCTCGATGCTGTACCCGATGATAAACCCGGATGGTACATTCATGCTACCCCACTCACCTGCCACCCTTACTCCTATAATGGTAGGGGGGCAACCTGATGAAGCAGAACAGGGGGATGCAGACGGTGCTGCAGAATCCACAATGGGCATACAAAATGCACCGGGTAATATGCAGACTCCTTCGCGGGGTACCCCGACAGACTACGGTGATCCGCCAACTTTATCCCTGGCACCACAGTGGACTGTACCCATGACCGTGCGCCCATCACGACGTTCACAAGATCAAATACTGCAGGGTCAGATTACAGAGTTACAAAAGAACTTACAGAAAATTGAGCAGGGAAACCTTGAGACACTGAAAGAAGCCCTAGCACTTAACCGGCCACAGGGACCACCAAAATATGTGTCTTTCACCCCACAACAGTTATTCACCATAGTGAATTTACTGCCTGACCATGAGACCCATCCCATGCCCTTTTTCAGGAAACTGTCCCAAGTGCATCAAACCTATGGGTGCACATGGTCGGACCTGCAAAGTATAGTGGAAAACAAGACAGGTGAATACTCCACACTGATAATGGATCAAATCCACATCCCTGAACTTAAAGGTGCTAACTTTGATCCCCGGGATCATGAGTCTGGAAAATTCTTTATAGAACAACTACAGAAATGGACAAAAGCTAAATTAGCAGATCATTCCACCACATTGCAGGACAGCTGCGGGGGATCAGTTGACCCCCACCTTTTTTCTTTTCACAGAAATGTCAGTTTCTGCTGTGTTAGTTTAAGATCCTCTTTCTGATAAGAAACTGTGTCGCTTCTTGGTCTTTGTGGTTTTCACTCAAATTATGTGACACCCACGGCTGCCGGATGTCTGACAATAAAATTCTGCACTGATTCATATGAGCAAGGGGATTTGCTGCAAACCATTTTGCACCTCATCCCCAATACTCTCTGGGCCAGAGGACCCCAGGATATTGGATACCTCAATGTCCCACCAGTCACTTTGACCCTGTAGGACCCCAAAGTCCTACCATACAAAGAGACTGGACCCAGTAGCCAGAGAAGCCCCTTCCTGTGTCAGAGCTATCCATGCTGCCAGCTCTCTTCTAAACGTCACATCTGACGTTGTGCTGGGTCATCCCCTCACTATTCTGGTTCCCCTTGACATTTCTGCCATCCTCCAGCAGACTCAACCTAAACACCTCACTGCACAACGCCACCTCCGGCTTCAGTGTAGTTTGCTTCTGCCAGATAATGTCACCATTCAGAGGTGCCACATCCTCAATCCTGCTGCACTCCTTCCTCTTCCAAGGGGGGAGTATAATGGAGATTCTGAAGATTTTATTGATCTACATGCTGAAGAGGATCTTCAGGAAGAAGAACTATGGGCCTCAACCGACTCTCTTTAGAAGGAACAAGAACATGATTGCATCACAATGATGGAAGCTGAAGTAGGGACACCACCATCAGTCCAAGACACTCCTCTGACAAACCCTCATTGGATTCTCTTTGTGGATGGCTCAAGGTACGCTGATGACAAGGGGAAGTTCCATACAGGCATGGCAGTCACAAGTGAGCATGAAGTGCTGTGTGCAAGACAAATGCGCCCAGACCAGTCAGCACAAGAAGCTGAACTCATTGCCCTCACTGAAGCCTGCCTCATAGCAAAAGACTCTACAGCCAATATCTACACAGATTCTAGATATGCCTTTGGAGTGGTTCATGACTTTGGACTAATATGGAAGGCCCGGGATTACATTACAGCTGCAGGAACCCCGATTAAGAATACTGCAGCAGTAGCAGCCCTAATGGCAGCAGTACTCCTGCCCAACCAAGTGGCAGTGATCAAAGTAAAGGCCCATACTCAAGCTGACACCCCTGAGGCCAGAGGAAACGCCCTAGCTGACCAAGCGGCCAAGGAAGCAGCAGTGAAAAAGGAAAGCGTCCAGTCAGACCAGATTATGATAACACAGGAAGACCTGGAACAAGAAGAAATCACATGGGACCTCCTGAAACAAATACAGAAACAGGCCACGCCACAAGAAAAATTGGATTGGCTAAAAGAGTCAGCCCAAGAAGAGAAAGAATCTGGACTGTGGACCCAAGGAAGGAGAGTATCTCTGCCCAAAGCTCTCTATCCTCTGATAGCTTCAATAGCTCATGGGCCCACCCACCAATCTAAGACCATCATGAAAGAACTAATAGACAAAATATGGGTGGCCCCAGGGATAACCCCTGTCCTGGTGAGGCATACTCAGTCTTGCCTCATCTGTGCGCAGTGCAACCCGGGAAGACCTGAGCCTACACCAACCGAATGTCTCCCCAAAGCCCAGTACCCGTTACAATGGTCAAATTGACCACATCCAGATGCCAATGTGCCAAGGGTTTCAATATGTGCTAGTAGTGATAGACTTGTTCTCTGGGTGGCCAGAAGCCTACCCTGTCCGAAACCAGACAGCAACCACTACTGCAAAAAAAACCTGATGCAGGAGCTTGTCTGTAGGTTCGGAGTACCTGAGGTCATTGAGAGTGATCAGGGCCCAGCATTCACTGCTAGATTAACCCAAGAAGTCTGGAAGATGGTAGGGTCACACTTAGCCTATCACACACCCTACAGGCCCCAAAGCAGCGACAAAGTCAAACGACTGAACGGGGTACTGAAGTCCAAGATGCTGAAAATGACTGGGGAGACAGGGCTCAGTTGGGTACAATGCCTGCCAATAGCACTATTTTCAGTTAGACACACCCCTAGGCCTCTACACCAAATTTTGTTTAGGACACGGCCTAGGATGGGACAGTACTTCCCACAGCAATTGCAAATGCATTATGAATCTGTTGCTAAATATGTGATTGCCCTGAGTAAACAATTGTCTAACATACGTGCACAAGTTTTCTCTTCCATTTTAGATCCTGACTCCCTAGAGGGAATACACACTCTCAAACCTGGAGAGTGGGTGGTGGTCAAGAAACACATCAGAAACACCCTCGAACCACGATACAAGGGGCCTTACCAGATGTTGCTGACTACCCCGACCTCTATAAAACTCGAAGGGAGGCTTACCTGGATCCACGCCTCACATTGTAAAAGAGTAAAAAGGCTGTCCCGACGACCCTGGAACAATAAGCCATGAGGATTCACATACTGATCATGACTTTGACAGTGGGCATATCTGCAGTGTTCACGCCACTGGGTAATGAATGGGACAATTCACTGACACGGCACCATCAAATTCTAGTCCAGGGGTTGAGATTGTTGGATCTGTACCCACAGTCCCGTGAGTTCAACCAGTATGCCTTATTTTGCAATACCCCTGGACCTTTCTGAACTGATTGACCTGTCTAATTCTACCATCTTTCTCACTAGTATACACCAAGTTAAATCCAGTACAAACAAGGACAGGGAAGTAGCCTTACCTGTTGCAGGGTGGGCAGATGCCCCATGGCTCATGATAAACAGATCAGGACCCTCGGTAGATTATAGCTCTACTCCTTAGCGAGAGGAACACTGGGCTAATGTCACATGTTTTCCTAGCTGGACACACTGTTATTGCCTCCAAGTACAAACCAAAGGTATGACATTTAGTCCACACATACACTCAGGTTGCAATGATTCAAAAACAGACAGCCACGTGCAGTGTATTGGTGTAGATGCTGAGAATGGAAAGGATCTGCCCTGTAACAACCGTACTGTACAGGATCTCCTGACAGGTATATTAGCTAACGACACCGAAAGTCAGTCAAAAGGATATGAGTTGGCGAAAGGGACACAATTAGCCAAACTAATTACCCGATTATTTAATGGCACAGCAGTAGCAGTTCCAGACGACATATACTTAGTTTGTGGACACAAAGCGTACAAATGGTTATCCCAGAATGTCACAGGACTGTGCACCATCGCCAGGCTTACTCCTGCTACCTTTATAGTACCACACTCTGAAATTGACATAAATGCAGTACCTAAACACACCTTGTATCGTAGGGCCAAAGATAACACACCCAGACCAAATGGCAAGCCACATGTAGTAGAGATGAGCATTACCAACAAAATTGTTAGTTCCATCTTCATATATCCCATGATAGCGCAGATGTGGGATCATCTGGTAGTAGCAACAGACTACCTGGATGACCAAATATGGGAAGTGATGAGACTTATGAATACCTCAAACATTGTGCAAAACCAGTTAATCATTGTCACCAACCAACACACATTAGTTCTAGATTATGTTACAGCTAAAGATGGAGGTATGTGCCAGGTTGTGGGACCCTCTTGTTGCCATTACATAGACCCGCAGGGTAATTTGCAAGTTAAGGTGGGTATAGAGAAAATGGTGGATTTAAGAGATAAATGGCTGGATGCACATAAAGCTAATAAAGATACATGGTAGTCTGATACCTTCTCTTCCCTTAACCCCAATAACTGGTTCAAAGGTATTGGGGGTTGGCTCATGGGAATTGTCCAGGTAATATTGCAGGTATCCCTAATAATATTGGTGATATATGTAGTGATTAAGCTCGTTCTTATTTGTGTGACCCGCTTTTCAAAAAGAATGAAGAAAACTGATCAACGACCTATTATGCTCCTCTACGATGAGGAAGAACAGAAGGAAACATCGTTCAACACAGCTCCCCCTCCTCACAATGATGCCTGGCTGAGATAGGGCGAGATGAATCCCAGGGTATTACCACAAGTCCGAGCAACCGGGAGCCTACCTATAAGGGGTAGGTTGTCGCCACTGCGGGTGAAGAGGATACGAATGGTATGCCCAGGGGATTCGCTAGACGAAGGGAAAGTCTACAATCAAGTCTCCAAGGGGGGACTGTTATGGACTATTGATACAACATGGATACTTGCTTGTTGAGGACTATGTTTAGCTAAGATGGCGGCCAGGCATTCAGCCAACACCTATAAACTAGAATCTTACTTTGTGTTTTTATCATCTGTTTCTTTGTGGTTTCCGTTCAGCTCAAGCAAGCAGTTACAAAGAAAGAAGAAGTAACGGTTTCACCCAGGAGCAAGGGGGAAGGGAGGAGGAATTTCCTCTGGCCATCAAGGTTACAGAAAAGTATAGAGTTAATAGCCAATAGAAAAGATATACTTTATCTTACACCCCCCCCCCTCCCACCTGCTTCCTGTCGTAAAACCTATGTATTGTCTGTTATTTTCAGAAATAAACCAGAGATACTGATTAACTCCATGCAGTGGGTTGTCTGTCTGATCTCTCCGTGCACGTATCTTAATTAATTTGGGGCAGTACATCAACCGAACTGGCAGCTTGGCCAGAACCAGAACAGGAGTGAGTTTTGTTCGGATAATTGTCTTGGCACATCTATCTCTGGTATGTCCACTACGGCTTTACCTCAGTATCTCTCAGATTTTGCAGATGTCTTTTCGGAAGGTGGGGCTCAGGAATTGCCCCCTCATCAAGACTATGATTGTCCAGTTAATCTCATCCCAGGGGCTAAATTGCCAAAATCTAGGCTTTACAACCTTTCTCAACCCGAAAGAGAGGTCATGCGAAAGTATATCGCCGAGAGTTTGGCAAAAGGTCATATTAGGCCATCTAAGTCTCCGGTGGCAGTAGGCTTGTTCTTTGTAAAAAAAAAAAAAAAAAAAAAAAAAAAAAAAAAAAAAAAGGATGGATCGCTGAGACCGTGTTTGGATTTCCGGGAATTGAACCGTATTATGGTCCAGGATCCATATCCCCTGCCTTTGATTTCTGACCTTTTTGATCAGATTGTTGGAGCCAAGGTGTTCTCCAAGTTGGATTTGAGAGGGGCCTACAACCTGATCAGAATCAAGGAAGGGGATGAGTGAAAAACGGCCTTCAATACGTCATTTTGAGAATCTGGTGATGCCTTTTGGGTTGACGAACGCGCCAGCAGTATTTCAGCAATTCGTCAATGACATTTTTCATCATTTGGTGGGGAGGTTAGTGGTGGTTTATTTGGATGACATTTTAATTTACTCCCCTGATCTGAAGACCCATCAGGATCATGTGAGACAGGTTTTGACGATCCTTCGGGAGAATAAATTATATGCTAAATTGGAGAAATGTTTGTTTTTGGTGCAGGAGCTTCCGTTCTTAGGATATTTGCTTTCTGACTCTGGTTTTCGTATGGACCCCGAAAAGGTCCAGGCGGTTCTGGAATGGGACTGACCAGAGAATCAGAAAGCTTTGATGCGGTTCTTGGGGTTTACTAATTATTATAGAAAATTAATTTCGAACTATTCCACCATTGTAAGACCGCTCACTGATATGACTAAGAAGGGCGATGACGTCTCTGTCTGGTCGGATGAGGCATTGCAGGCCTTTTCGGCTATTAAGGAGCGTTTTGCGTCTGCTCCCATTCTGGTGCAGCCCGATGTGTCTCAGCCATTCATTGTGGAGGTTGATGCATCTGAAGTGGGAGTTGGAGCGGTGCTGTCGCAGGGTTCATCTCCTGGCAAATGGGTCCCGTGTGCTTTTTTCTCCAAGAAGCTCTCGGTCGCCGAGAGGAATTATGATGTTGGAGATAGAGAGTTGCTGGCTATCAAGTTGGCCTTTGAGGAATGGCGTCACTGGTTGGAGGGGGCGTCTCACCCCGGCCATAAGAATTTGGCTTACTTACAATCTGCCAAGCGTCTGAACCCTAGACAGGCCAGATGGTCACTGTTTTTTACCAGGTTCAATTTTATGGTTACCTTTCGCCCAGGGGTTAAGAACGTCAAGGCAGATGCCTTGTCTCGCAGCTTTCCTGGGGGAGGTGATTCAGAAGATCCTGCTCCGATTTTGGCTGATGGAGTGGTGGTCTCCGCTCTGTACCCCGAATTGGAGATGGAGGTGTTAGGAGCCCAGGAGGGGGCTCCTGGTTCTTGTCCCCCAGGGAGGTTGTTTGTTCCTGAGGGCCTGCGATACAAGGTATTCAAGGAACATCACGATAGTGTCCTTGCTGGACATCCTGGTGGTAAGTCCACCTGTGGTCTGGTGTCCCGGAGGTTCTGGTGGCCAGGGTTACGTAAGAGCATTGAGGATTGCGTGGCAGCTTGTGAAACCTGTGCTCGGTCAAAGGTTGCTCATACTCGACCGGCTGGTTCACTTCTTCCATTGTCTATTCCGTCTCGTCCCTGGACGCACTTGTCTATGGACTTTATTACGGATCTGCCGAGTTCCTCCGGGAGAACAGTAATTTTGGTGGTAGTTGACCGGTAGTAAAATGGCTCACTTTATATCTTTAACTAGTCTGCCTAACGCCAAGACTCTTGCGCAGATTTTTGTGGATAATATTGTGAAATTGCATGGTATTCCTTCGGATGTGGTCTCCGATAGGGGCACACAGTTTGTCTCCAGGTTTTGGAGGGCGCTCTGTTCTCGGCTGGGCATTCAACTTTCGTTCTCTTCGGCTTTTCATCCGCAGTCGAATGGACAGACAAAGCGTACTAATCAAAACCTGGAGACCTACTTGAGGTGCTTTGTGGCTGAGAATCAGGAGGACTGGTCCTCATTCTTGTCTCTAGCAGAATTTGCTTTGAATAACCGTAGGCAGGAGTCCACAGGTGAGCCGCCGTTATTTGGCGCATACGACTTTCATCCTCAGTTTGGTACCTTTTCTGGGACTGGTTCCTCGGGGATGCCAGAGGAGGAGAGATTTTCTTCTGCCTTGTCTTCCATCTGGCGGAGGATCCAAGGGAATTTGGAGAAGATGGGTGAGAGGTATAAGCGAATGGCTGACAAGAGACGTGTGACTGGTCCGGACCTGTGTGTGGGTGATCTGGTATGGTTGTCCACTAAAAATATTAAGTTGAGAGTGCCATCTTGGAAACTGGGTCCAAGATTTATCGGTCCGTACAAAATATCTGCGGTGATCAATCCAGTAGCGTTTCGGCTGGATCTTCCGCAAACTTGGAAGATCCATGATGTGTTCCACAGGTCTTTACTGAAAAAATACGTGAAACCGGTGGAACCATCGCCGTTGCCTCCTCCTCCTGTTCTGGTCGATGGAAATTTGGAGTTCGAGATCTCCAGGGTTCTCGACTCTAGAGTTCTTCGGAGATCCCTTCAGTATCTGGTACACTGGAGGGGATACGGCCCTGAGGAGAGGATGTGGGTTCCAGCGCTGGATGTCAGTGCCAGCCGTCTGGTGAGGGTGTTTCATAGATCCCATCCGGATAAGGTTGGTCCGGGGTGTCCAGAGGTCACCCGTAGAAGGGGGGGGGGGGGTACTGTCATGCCCTGCTGTGACTAGGTGCGGAGGCCGGCCAAAATAGCAGCACGTGTTTAGTGTTGTGTTTTGGAGTCGTGCTGGATCCGCCTCCCATTAGGTGCACTGGGTGGGGTCATTAGTTTAAATGGCTCTCAATTCCAGTGCTCTGGGCGGGTTATAGAAATCAGTCCGGCCTTGGAAGCAAGCAAGGAAAGAAGGTTGTCTGTTCCAGCTCAGAAAAGATAAGTGTGGTTTCAGTTTTTGTTGTTTGCTGTCTAGGTTGTTTTTGTGTCATCTCTCCCATCCAGGTTCTGTGCGAGCAGGCTGCTCCATTTCCCCTTCTCACCATCTCAGGGAATCTAGGGTGGACTTCTGACATAGATACTTCCCTCCCTTCCCCCACCCTGTCGACCCTTCTGTGTTGTCCTCCCCTATCATGTGTATGCTGTTTTGTTTAGTTGTTAACCAGGATTTCTCTCGGATTCTCTGTTCGTTATCTTTGGTAGAGACGTATATTGATAGTTCACATTGCAAGAATATCTGCATGTTATCAATCTTTTATTTTCACTTGCTCCGGTACATGTAAAGGCTGGATTTGAATTGGAATTATTTGTTATGTCCGATAGGTGCTGATTAACCCATTGCATACCTTTTTAGAGTATTTTGTTGCACTTATATACCTTTCTATAAACGTTTCTGTACCACAAAATGTGCTAGTGGATAGATATACATTGTAATTGGAAGTATTTCCCTTTTATTAACCTGCATTGTATTGTACTACACTTTATTCTGACTTTTCAGATTGTGTTATTGTGTATCCATACAATACCTTAGAAGTTTCTTGTACTATTCACAGTAGTATTAATGCATATTGGGTAGGTATATTATCTGTAAATCACTGAGAAATTAAACCTACTTTAAAACTTAACTTTTATATAGGATAATTATTAAAATAAATCCCACAAGACAACATATGTTTCAGATAACTGCAGATAATTATCTAGCGGAGTGTTTTAGTAGGGTATTCAGTACCTAAGGACAAGTAAATATCAAACTAAATCGCTTACATCCACTCACGGTTTAGATGTGCTATAGTTAAGGTGTCTGTACTGGATCAACGATCACGGACTCCATGTCACGACTGAGGATGGGAGAAACCCTCAGCCGTGCGATGCTCAGAAATGTCCGGTCGCTACTCGGTCAGGGCAACAGAATTAGGGAGCAGGTCACCTCCTATTGCGTCCCTAACACTGACCCTGTCTCCTGTCCGTATGTGCCGACCCTGATGGTAGGAGGGCTCATACTCTGGAACCTAATAGTCCCTACAAGCCCTCAGGATGGCCCTGAACTAAGGAGCAGGGTAAGACAACCTACTCCTCCTAGGCACGGAGGAACAGGAGTCTCACTGGCCAAGCAGCATGAAAGAAGGGGAACATGAACAGATCTATGAATATGACAGGTGAACCAAACAGTTCCACACTAACCTGCCACAGCCTTGCTGACTGGAACCCGTGCTCAGAAAACGCTGTCCATACAAACATTAGACAAACAGCACACACATAGGAACACACAGGAACCAGGACATCCATAGCTGCAATAAAAACCAAAGGCAAAGGACATCAACTAAACATCAGGGATATGGATTTTATGACAAGAAGGGTGGCCCTTACTGGAAGGATGGTAACAGGATACCAGGAGGACGACTCCAGCAACATGCCTGGAGTACCCCCCAAGCTTCTGCCATCCAGCAGGAAGCTAAATAACCCAAGCGGCCACACCCACACTCAGACACACCCAGTGCACACACACTGAGGGAGTTAACCCTTCCTTAACCAGGGAGTGTAGTGAAACCACATAAAGGGGAAGTGTCCAAATGAACATCACACTGCAGCTGTTACCGCAGGCAACAACATGCGTGGCAACCATGTCCTGGGAGTCAGCCAGAAGGCCGAGACACTGCCACCACATGTACACCATACAAAACGTTGCCACGGGCAGCCACAGTGAAGGGAAGTGTCACAGTGCACACCTACATAAACCTCGTGCACACCAGACATACAAAGTGCATAACATACTGTCACGGAAGGTGTATAGAAAACTAGAAGACACAAAATGAAGATCCGACTGACTGGATCCAAAACTAAGGAACAAAAGGGAGAGCCCTGCAACAGACCTGGCTCTCTCCCTAAATACTCAGCCTATGCAAAAATCTCAATGGTAGATGATCACATATCCTCGTACCTCGACAGTATAACACCTGAACACCCTATAATAGTGAGGGGACATGACCACTGGCTCCCTACACTTGATACGGAGGGAGTCAGGGTCACCTGGGATCCAGCAAACAGGAAAACACAAATGAATGAACAAAACTTATCTGTAGAAGACTCAGTAGTAGCATCCAGCATGCACACACTCCAGGAAGTTGTATAAACCGCAAAGTGATGCAGTATGGGAAGGGATTTAAAGGGATGCAATCAGTGCAACTACATGACAGCTGAGAGAGGCTAACGAGATAAGAAAATGAAAGCAAAACAAAAGGAACCTTAAGGAGGAAGTTCTGAAGAACGTCTGTCAGAGCTTCTCAGATGTCTGGTGGTGACATGACCAAACCCCCATTTGAGCCTTTGCAGGAGGCCCAATTACACTGGCTCACTCTAAAAACTCTCTTTTTAGTAGCTTTCACCTCAGCCAGGATTAGTGAGCTGCACGCATTATCTTGCAAAGAGCCTTATCTGAGACATCAAAGGGACTGTCTGGTGCTTCGTACAATGCCAGGTTTTATTCCGAAGGTGGCATTCAGTGCCAACCTTAACCAGGAAATCACTCTACCTGTTTTATATCCTGATCCTCAGGACATGGAGCAAAAGGCTCTGCACACTCTGGATGTTAGGAGAGCAGTTCTTACGTATGTGGAAAAAAACTAAGCCCTTCAGATCCAAAGAGAGTCTGTTTGTTCAGCATCAAGGCCCAAACAAGGGGCGCAAAGCTAGCAAAGCAACCTTAGTACGATGGATACGATCCACCATCCAAAAATGTTATGCTCTCAGTGATCTTATGTGCCCTCTACAAATAAAGGTACACTCTACTCGCTCAACCACCACATCCTGGGCGGAATTGGGCCAAGTATCTATCCAGCAAATCTGTTCAGCAGCTACTTGGTCTTCAAGTTCAACATTTATGAAGCACTAGACTGGATATTTATTAGTCAAAGTCCCTTTTAGAGACCCTCGGGATATTTATATTAATACAACGTTGGTCTATTGAGACCTAGAATCCCTGTAGGGGTCCCTAACTAATGTTAAAAATTTTCTTTATTGATTATTTATTTAAAAATGAATTTTAGGGAAACACACTCTAAAGAAGAAAATTATTTTAAAATTATCAGTGTCTAGTATCATATGGGATAAATCCGGAGTAGTGTAATTGCATTCACCTTTATTTTATGGGGTCCCTTGGTGGGTGTAACTCATCCCACCTTTTGTTATAGGGTGGTATTCACACTGGCAGTTGTAATACTGGTTGTTTTCTTGTAGTCACATGTGGTATACTAGTGAAGGTGTCACTCCTGCTGAGAATCTCTGTTATCTAGCCTCTGTAATCAAGGTGACCATACAGCTAAGGCTACTTTCACACTAGCGCTTGATCGGATCCGTTCTGAGCGGATCTGATCATATTAATGCAGATGGAGGCTCCGTTCAGTACGGATCCGTCTGCATTAATAACTTAGAAAAATTTCTAAGTGCGCAAGATGCCTGAGCGGATCCGTTCAGACCTTCAATGTAAAGTCAATGGGGGACGGATCCGCTTGAAGATTGAGCCATATGGTGTCATCTTCAAGCGGATCCGTTCCCATTGACTTACATTGTAAGTCTGAACAGATCCGCTCGCCTCCGCACGGCCAGGCGGACAGCTGAACGCTGCAAGCCTGGCCGTGTGTACCATACTGTGTACCATGCTACATATATTGTGCATTGTTTATCTTTGGGTTAAGACATGTATCAAAAAGGGGCAAATGAGGCAAATGAGGTTACTTGTGGTTGGGGAGAGGTCTTAAAGCCTTTATTGTTATTCCATTGTCATTTTTGTCAGAGTTGCCAGAATGTAATACATCCACCATACTTTATTTTATTCCATGGACATGTGTTGTGGTATATGTCAAAGGGGGCAAGTCATATCACTTGTGATTGGAGCGAGATCTAAAACTTTTTTATATTTATTTAATTTTATATCAGAGCTGCCAGAGAGCTGCCAGAGTATAGACCATCCACCATACTTTATACTTGTCCATAGAAATGGCACTACAATTGGTCTCTCTCCATGGATGTGATACTATGGCTAGCTTCTTTTTTAAGGACTGTATGACTATCCTATGATTGTGCAGCAGTAAATTCTGTAATTAAATTGAGGTCTAAAATAATATTTCTCGCCCATATTCATTGGGGGACACAGAAACCGTGGGTATAGCTATGTCCTCTAGGAGGCGTTGACACTAGTAAAAGCTGTTAGCTCCTCCCCTGGCAGCTATACCCCCTCCAGCTTGGAGAGAGAGCTTCAGTTTTTTTCTAGTGTCAATAGGAGGCAAGACCTCCCTGCTCTGCAGGGATCTCCTGAAGATTTTTTATTTTAGTTTATTCTTTTCCTTCTTTTTCAGATGGGAGAACAGTGGACGCCTCGCCTCCCTGTTCTCCCAGGGTCGAGTTGCGCCAGTGCCGGTCACCCGCACTGCTGCCTCCCCCACAGAAGACAAGGTGGACCAGGGCAGCCTCGCTCCCCTGCATCCCGCCAGCCAAGGGGTCACCTAGGTCCACTAAAGAGAAGACCCTCCCGCCATACCAGACTCCTGCCACTCCGGTGCCAGCTGCTGAGGAGGTGACCCTGCTGGAGAAGGTACCTTATGGGTCCACTTAGGGAGGGCGAAGAGAAGAGGAGGAAGATAAGGTGAGTACACGGGATTAGGTGAGTGTCCTCTCCCTCCCTCCCGATTTGGCAAGCACCGGGCTCTCTGCTTCCCCCTCCCTCCATTATCTCTGTGGCAGCATCCCTAGCCCTGGACTTTGGTCGATTCCCTCCCCTCTGTGCCAACATAGTAAGTGCCCAGCATCGCCGGCACTGGCAGAGTAGCGGCACTGTTGTTCCGCTTACTCTATAGTTGTTTCTACTCTAGGGGGTTAATGGCCCTTTCTCCGAGTCACTGTTAGGCACAGCGGGCGGCCGTTGCACACCGCTGTGCTCTGTATTATTCGTTGGGGCGCTTGCTACCTCGCTACAGGAGGGGAGCGGAGGAGGTTCCCGCTCCCCAGCGCCATAATCCGCCCATCCAGGGAGCGAGCGCTAATCGCGCTGCTCCAGTAAAGAACCGCCAGCACTCTTCCGGGCGCCCCTAAATTTAAGCCCCGGCTTATTTTCGGCCTCACCCCTTCCTTCGACCCGCGCGCACGACAGAGAGCGCATTCGGATGTGACGTAGGGCCCGAACGGCGCACTTACACCTCTGTGCACCACTGGCCTGACAGTTCAGCGTAGCTGCATTCCGGTCGGCCGTGTTACAACTTAGGTCCTGGCTTTGCGGCCTACTAGGCCCCGCAAATTCATGCCCGGGTGTGGAGGAGGAGGGGGCTTAGGTCCGGCGCAAACTCTTCCCGCCTTACTCCGTCCCCCAACCCTCCCCCCCCCCCCGTAGCCTCAGCCTCACCCCCGGTTTTCAGGCAGTTAACCCTTCCTGGCCAGCCATCTCTTGAGGCTGGTGCAGGATAGTCCCCATCTGCAGGGCAATGGGCTTCAATGATTTAACCCCTTCCTCGTCCCCTGAGGCTGGGCGTCCCAGTTTATTTGAAAACAATAAAGAAAGTCCATAAAAGATTCGGGTCCTGCCCCATCAGGCTGCATCGCCGCTGGACCGCTCTGTCTGTGTCAGACTGGGCTGTGTCCTAGTACGGACAGAGAAGGACCTCTAAGTTCCCAATCCACCCTCCAGGGTCATTTGATTGGTATTCTCCACCTGCGAATCCAATGGTGGACTTCCGGGCCTTCCCAATCGCCCTCCGGACCGTTTGGTTGATAGACACCACCTGTGCAATCCTATGGTGGCCCTTCGGACCTTCCCAATCACCCTCCGGGGTCGCTTGGTTAATTAGCACTGCCTGCGCAATCCAATGGCGGACCTTCCCAATCCCTCCGGGCCGTTTGGTTGATAGGCACCACCTGCGCAGTCCTATGGTGGACCTCCGGACCTTCCCAATCACCCTCCGGGGTTGCTTGGTTGATAAGCACTGCCTGCGCAATCCAATGGTGGACCTCCCTAATCGCCCTCCGGGCTGTTTGGTTGATAGGCATAACATGCGCAATCCAGTGGACCTTCCCAATCACCCTCCGAGGTCATTGGGTGATACAGCACTACCTGCGCAATCCACTGGTGGACGTCTGAACCTTCCAAATCACCCTCCGGGGTAATTTGATGGATAAATCGCTATTTGCAAAATCCACTGATGGACCTTCCCAATCACCCTCCTGGGTCGTTTGGTTGATATTCTCCATCTGTTCAGTCCACTGGTGGACATCTGGGCCTTCCCAATCACCCTCCGGGGTAATTTGGTTGATGAATCACTATCTGCGAAATCCATGCACACTCCAATGGTGGATCTCCGGACTTCCCAATCTCCCTCCGGTGTTGTTTGGTTGATGAACACTGCCTGCGCTATCCGGTGAGTGATTCTCTAGAAGTTCCCATTCCACCCCCGGATAGTTTGGTTCATAAATCCCACCGGCGAGCCTGCGACTGCCATGGCTGGACTCTGAGAGGTAAGGCTACACACAGCTGGCCTGAGCAGGATATACTCCTCCTCGGTCACCTCCAGATCCCCACCCCCCCTCCCTAGCGTCAATGGCATCCGAGGTAGACAGCAATACTTGTCGTATGCATTACCCCTTCGTTAGGCGGGGTATTTGCACTACTGCTGGATGCAGTACTCCCTGGGATATTACCTTACTCCATTGGGGTCTGCCGTCCTAGAACTTTTCAGTGCCGGCGGTAGGCGTTCCCCCTGTTAGTTAGGTGGCAGAACTGCATTCCCACTGGGGACAGTACTATGTGGATTACCCTCTTCCACCGGTGGCGCTATGGCATTATACTTGGTTCAGTGTTTACTGTCTGTCTTACCCCCTTATCTAGGTGGGGAATGGATTCGGGACTCTCCATATGCCTTGCCCTTTCAGTAAGAGTCGTATTCTCTCTACTTGGTTTCAGTTCCTGCTAGATGCATTTCTGCATTGCCACACTTCATGGTGGAGGGCTTGCCGAGAGCGCTGTGCTTGCCGTAAGCGTTTCCCCCTTTCTTGGTGGGATTTTTGCATCATTGCCCCTTCCACAAGTGGTCCACTACCATGGGGAATGAGTGCACATCTTGATGTTGCACTCCACCTACGCCACAGCTATAGGTGCCTTAGCTTTCTTCTGCAAGTGGAGCTCAGCGAGTATCGTTGCACGCTAGTGCCCTTTATTTTTCCTCTACTGGTATTTCGGTGCCGCCAGTGGATACTGTGGCTGTTTCCATGAATATGACAACTTCTCTCCTCAGGGGGTTGCCCAGCGTCTCTCATTTGTCCCAGTGTTCCCCATCTCCATGGTCCTCCACTGTTCCAATGTGTCTTCAACTATATGTAGTACGTACACCATAGCACGTAATATTGTGATTACGTCCCACTGAGTCGAGTGTTACACTGACTCTATATTCTCCTTCCACTATTTCTTATGGAGGAAGTGGTTGCGCTGGCACTCTGGTTTAGAATTGCAGCCTATTCTCCTCCGCTGGTGCAGATTTTACGCTGGTACTAGTGTTTGCAGTCGCTACATTGGGGCATCCCCTCAAGTAAGGGTTTTACCCTGCCGCTGGCTTGGCGGTTGCTTCTGTTCGACGCCCTTCCCAGGTGGAGTGTTGAAGGTTGGCTCTCCTTCCCTGGGGCAGTATGATACCATGGCTTCTACCGGATTCCTCTACTCTGCCCCTCAGTTTGTGCTGGCTGGGCACGTGGCAGCTCCTACGGTATGGAGGTCCTGGAGTAACCATTACAGTCTCTGGCTCCTCCTGCACGGTTCCTTCGTCCGTTGATGGATTCTTCTAACGCCGAAATCGGTGGTGTACGCTGTATGGCCTCCTCCTTAGGCGGAGTATGGCACCATCACTATCATCCGGTGGCTACTTCGGTGTACTACCAGGCTCAGATGGGGAATGGGCTTCGCAAATCTTGGTAGCTCACACGTTATAGCTTCCCCTCATCTACATTGATGCGGGGTATTGGGTCTGTGGGTTTTTCTTCCAGTCTTGTTCTGGACCGACTGTTGGGCTGTGGCGTCTTTTCTATTTTCCTCCTCCTACAGGTGAATCCTACCTGTTGGTCCTGGGTGTGCTAACCGTTTCTACAACTACCTCTTTTGGGACTTAACTAGTGACTGCCATGTCAGTCCAGTGTAGTCATGCCTTTTTTCATGGCACATTCCATGGCTAGACTACGAGACTCGCGACGCCTGGCCGTGCGGGGGTACTGTCACGACGGTTGATGGAGTTTCGTTCCTCACCTGGCACACCCCTTCTATTCTTCCTCCTCAAGGCAGGAGTTTTATTCCCTCATCTTGGTCTGGTCGAAATTTCTGTCAGTCAGTGCTGCTACGCCATCAATACACGGTCGCTGACAGAACTCCACCGCCGGTGATTCTCACATCGTCTCTACTTTCACCTATCCAATGTGTTGGTTCCTTGACTTGTGGTTGGACATGCCTCATTTAGGCGTTCCTTTCTCGGTTGTTTATCACCAGCTTCTCAGTCTCCCCGCAAGCCTCTTCGGCTCAGGGGACATTGGTGGACCACGTACCGTTCCGTGGAGCGCTTTCCTTTAGCAGGGGTGGATCCTAAAGTCCTGAGTTTTTTGGTTGACCAGTTCCTTACTGGGTCAGTTTGGCGCTGTGTATCCTTTACAGCGTCCTCTGTCTCACCCAGGGCCCATATTACCTTCCTTCAGGGAAGGGCACAGACTGTTCCCCCATACCGTCCTTCCTTATCGTCTTGGGATCTGGCCAGTCCTGTCAGCGCTCCGAAATGTTCCCCTGGAACCCTTGCGGGGGATGTCTCTCCGGATCCTGTCCTGGAGGGTGTTTTTTTCTTGTGGCTATCACATCTATCAGATGGGTGTCCGGGTTGGGGCGCTCTCTTACAGAGTAGCTCCTGGTTCGGACAGGGATAAGCGGTTCCCCGGCCCGTTCATTCCTTTTTCCCGACGGTGGTCTCTGCTTTCCATTTCGATGGGGAAACTGTTCTTCGATCTCTGGGTCCTCCCCTTCACACCCTAGGGTAAGGGAGTTAGGTCATTTGGATGTTGTCAGGGCTCTGATGATTTATTGGCCAGCCTCCGGTTCCTTCCGGCGTACGGTCTCTCCTTTTTTTTGTCATCCGGAGGGTCCTCGCAAGGCATTGGCGGCCTCCAGGCTGGCAATTGCACGTCAGCATTTGATTAAGCATTCTGCACCTGGGGCAGGGTTCCCCCCTCATTCCACCAGAGTGGTGGGCGCTCTTGGGCTCGGAGGATTCAAGGTTCGGCCGTGCAGTTATGCAGGGCGACTGCTGTCGTTCTTACGCACATTCACTGAATTTTGGCAGGTGCATATTGATGCATCGGCGGGCGCCGCCTTTGGCCCGTTTTTCAGGCGGCAGTTCTTAGTTGCCTGCAGGGGCGCTTGCTCCATGGGTCTGTGGTTTTTCCCTCCACGTGGACTGCTCTGGAACGTCCCACGGTTTCTGTCCCCCCCCCAATGAATATGGGCGAGAAAAGGAGATTTTTGTATTACTTACCAGTAAAATCTCTTTCTCGCTCTTTATTGGGGGACACAGCACCCACCCAGTATTGTTGTCTGGCCACGTGGCCACAGTTGTGGCTGTCGCTGGTTTGGGCTCCGTTGGGTCCTTGGACATGGTTGGTTTTCCACGTGTTTTCTCCTTGGTTGGCTTGCTTCTCCTACTGCTTCTCACAAACTGAAGCTCTCTCTCCAGGCTGAAGGGGGTATAGCTGCCAGGGGAGGAGCTAACAGCTTTTACTAGTGTCAACCCCTCCTAGAGGACATAGCTATACCCACGGTTTCTGTGTCCCCCAATGAAGAGCGAGAAAGAGATTTTACTGGTAAGTAATACAAAAATCTCCTTTTCTTCTAGTTTTTTCTTTCAATATAAGATTTGATGGTTTTTTACTTCTAATACTTTCATTGTACTATGTCAGATTTAAATAAAGGCCGTATATGAGAAACCCTCATTTAGGCTACCTGGGCTCAGTGTCTGTAATTTGTATATCCATCTGGCCTCTTCCTGCAGAAGTTTTGTATCTAAGTTACCTCTCCTTGGTCCCAGAGTTTTTTTCTCCAGGCCCCAAAACTTTAAGACCTCCGGATTTCCACCATGTGCATAAGTTATATGCCTGTATAGTGACGTGTCTTTGCCCGTGTTATTGGCACTAATGTGACCAGATATTCTGCGCCTCAGCTCCTGTGTGGTTTTTCCCACATATAATTTGGGACAATTGCATGAGGCGATGTAAATGATGCCACTGCTCCGACAATTGAAGAATTCTCTGATCACATAGTCATGTCCATCAATGGGGTTTAATTTTTTTACTTTAGGTAAATATTTGCAAAAGGTACAACTTCCGCAAGGAAAAGAGCCAGTGATGCTGGACTTTAACCAACTCATGTTTGTCGTTTGTCTTTCAGGAAGGAAGCTGTGAACAAGCTTATCCCTCAGATTTGGTCCTCTCCTGTATGTGACGCTTGGATATGGTGGTAGTACATCTCTCAGCTGTTCATCGTTAGTAAGTACCCTCCAATGTTTCTTTAAAATCTTCATCACCTGTTGATTGCCACAATCATAGGTCCCTATGCACCTGATCCTTTTATCTTTTCCTTCTTTCCTCTGATTGGTTTTATAATCCTGAGATATTAATTCATCCCTATTTATGCTTTTGACACGGTTAAATGCCTTTTATTAGGCATGTACGTGGGTAACCCCTGCTCCTAAATCGATTATAGAGCTCATCAGCCTCTTTCTTAAATGTCTCTTCAGTGGCGCAGTTCCTTCTGGCTCTCAAGTACTGCCCCGTTGGTATTCCTTTTCTCAATGCCACTGGATGCCAGCTCGTCCAGTGCAAAACACTATTTGTTGAGGTAGGTTTTCGAAATATTTGTGTTAGGATTTGCCCATCCACGTCCTTCTGGATCAGGAGATCCAGGAAGCATATTTGATTAGGGTGGATTTCGAAAGTGACGTGCATGCCTATGTCATTGTGGTTTAACCTATCAACAAAGGTGACAAACTCACATTCCTCCCCCTCCCAGAACAACAAAACATTGTCGATGAATCGTCCCCAAAATAAAACGTGACTCGTGAATTGTGCCATGCTATCAGTGAAAACTATAGTGTCTTCCCACCACCCCAAAAACAAATTAGCAAAAGTCGGTGCACACGGAGTCCCCATCGCGGTACCCTTCATCTGTTGATAGAAGGCACAGTTGCAGAGGAAATAATTGTGAGTTAAAATGAATCTTAATAGTGATAAAATAAATTCATTGTGCTCATGAAAATTGGTACTCTTAGTGTCCAGAAAGTGCTTTGTGGCCTGAATGCCCAGCTCATGATCTATATTTCTATAGAGGGCTTCCACATCCAAACTTGCCAGGAATGTGGATGAAGATAGGGAGATTCCCCTAATTCTTGTTAGTACATCAGTCGTATCTTTGATATACGAAGGGAGAGATGACACAAAAGGCCTCAATATCTCATCCACATATT